>NW_010552659.1:0-52279 GCF_000687285.1 Phaethon lepturus
GGGGCTATAGGGGCGGTGGGAGCAGCGAGAGGCGAGCGGGCACCCAGGCCTGGAGCCTGCCAAATCCCTCCAGCAACAGCAGCCGGCACCCAACACCCACAGCGCAGCCGCCTCACAGGGCAACAACAAGGGACACCACCCCTCCGATTGGCTGCTTGCAAGGCGCGCCGTGATTGGCCATCTCAGGGCCAATGCTGACTGGCTCTCCGTCTCTGTCTCGCGGAGTGAGGTCACTTCGACTGTGGTATAAAGCTCCTCCTGATTGGCTGCGACCAGTGCAGCGGATCGGCGCGGTAGGGGAGCGCTACGCCAGAAGCTAGCCCCAGGAAATATAAAAAAAAAGTATTCTGCGGCAAATGCTGCTGGTGGAAGGGCTGCTGGTGAGGCGCCGCGAACGCTGCGGGGTGGCCTCCTGGCGCTAGAGGCTCTGCAGGACTGTGAGGCAGCTCCGGGCCTGCCGGCAGCTTCGGTGCGAGAGCAGTGATGGGCAGTGTTCGCGAGAAGTTTTGGTTCGGGTCTGACCTCCTAGCGCTGATCTTAAGGCTGACAGTAGAAATTCTGCATCTGCAGCACCCCGGGATGGCAGCTTCACCCCTTCACCACCATCTGCAACCGTTTTCCTGGTTTTCTTCTGCAAGTTTTTCACCCACATGGCCAATGCCCTCAGCCTGCCCCCGCCTACTATCTGCCCATTACCATGTTTCGTTGTAAATCTACTTCTCATTTCATAGTGAGGTATTTTCTTCATGTCTTTCTATATGCCACTTGACCCATGTAATCTGCTTCCTTCATACTGCTAAAAATAGTTTTGAACTTTCAATATTAAAAGATTTCCTGGCAAATACTGAGCCTTTCAAATATAACTCTGGACCCTTCCCTTTCCTTCCTTTCGTTCTTTCATCATCCCAAGTATTTTCCTTCCATTATGGATATGGAAAAGTGCACCCTTCCTTTTAACTGTTCAGAAGGATTTGCCTCCATCTTTACTATCCAGCAATACTTTATATGGCTCTACCTCGCTGTATCATCATGGTCATCTGCAACCCTTTTGCTAACTGTTTTCCATATGCAATCCTAAATCTATTGTTACCCTTTCCATTTTTCTCTCCCATTCTTTCATATTTGCTCTCTCTCGGTATCTCTATGCAGTTTTCATGGTATTTTTTAAGCTATGCCCAGTCCCTGTATATTACAAGTATCCTTGGTAGTCCCCTGCAGTTCTGAGGTTTCTGGACTGCTCTCCCGCAATTCCCTTGACTAGAAGGAAACCTGGCATAGTCACAAACTGGAATGCAGCACATTGCATACACTCTGGAATGGATGCCTTTTTAGTTCATAGTTAAAATGCATTAGCATATCCAAAAACTTCTCCCACAGTTTAAGCTGCTACATCCAAGATAGCCCCTTTACCAGGCCTGGCTAGCAGCAACTGTGACGAATAGATTAGATTAGATTTCAGTTGGAAGGGACCTACAATGATCACGTAGTCCAACTGCCTGACCGCTTCAGGACTGACCAAAAGTTAAAGAATGTTATTAAGGGCATTGTCCAAATGCCTCTTAAACACTGGCTTGGGCCATCAATCACCTCTATAGCAAGCCTGTTGCAGTGTTTGACCACCCTCTCGATGAAGAAGTGCTTCCTCGTGTCCAGTCCGATGAGCCGCAAAGCATCACCAAATGGTCGATTCATGATCTGGTCGATGATAGTGCTGTGAAGCATGTTTTTGACTGACTTGCAAAGAGACCTATGTAGTACTGAAGAGGTTGTAAAGTAATACAATTGAGATGCTGTTGACAGTCCCTGTTATAAAAAGAGGGCAAGCACGATGGCTCTGATTGTGGTCTATGCTTTGAAGAATCAGGAACCAGGATCTCACTTTTTGCATCTTCAACAACTACTAGATTTAACAGAAAAGCTCCCACATAACCCTGCTTAGGCTTCGCCATTAGCTCCTTCCCTCTGCTCCTGGCTGAATACCAACACATTTGTTCTCAGAGGATACTCTTTTCCCCTGACATCTCAGGGAAACGGGCTTAAATTGCGTATTCACACTACATATATTTAATCTTTCTTCATACATAGAACTCGTTAAGTGCCATGGAGTATAAATATGGATGTATTTTAAAATTAAAAAGTTATGGGATGAGAAATTGCATTAGAGCAGTGGTTTGATTTGGAGAAGGAACCTCCTTTCTCATATATAACCCATTAAAGGATATCGCTGCAAGTTACATCTCAAACAATTTTGAACAAGTAAAAGCCAATCTGATTTTTATGGAGAGAGCATGGCTAGAAAGTTCTTACTTTGCCATATCCAAACATAACTGAAGTTTGCATTTATATCAAATATAACTTGGGTTCAGGTTCTCTGTGGACATTTTACAGGGATTATAAGTTTCCTTGCAGCAGCAAAAAATCACCTATAATTGCATGTAACTTTTTAATTGAAAGCTGTTTTGATAACAGAAAATGGTGTTATGGATATTTCTGTAATTTCATTTACCCTTTAAAAAATTGAGCAATCAAGACATCTGGTAAGAGTAACTAATTTTCTTTCCTATTATGTGGAACTCATTTGTTGTAAGACCTTTGCAACAGGCTTCCTTCAATTTCTGATGTCTCTTACCTTTTACTCCGTTGCAGCCAGCCTGTCAGAGTTCAAGGAGCTTTTGGACAATGCTCTTAGTCATATGGTCTATTTGTAGGTAATCCTGCGAGGAGGAGGGTGTTGGACTTGATCATCCTTACGGGCCGCTTCCAACTCAAGATATTCTATGATTCTTTGATTATATTTACCAACACTGTTATGATTGTGCTGTTCCCTTTGTTGCTGGGATATCTCGGATGCTTCTGGAACCTGTGCCTTCCATAGGATGCCAGAGACATCTGGTTTTGGACCAATTTAGAATCATGGCATCATAGAATCATTTAGATTGGAAAATACCCTTAAGGTCATAAAGTCCAACCGTTAACCTAGCACTGCTAAGTCCACCACTAAACCATGTCCCTAAGCACCACATCTACATGTCTTTTAAATACCTCCAGGGATGGTGACTCAACCACTTTCCTGGGCAGCCTGTTCCAGTGCTTGACAACCCTTTTGGTGAAGAATTTTTCCTAATACCTAATCTAAGCTGGCACAACTTGAGGCTGTTTCCTCTTGTCCTATGGCTTGTTACTTGGGAGAAGAGACCAACACCCACCTCACCTCAACCCCCTTTCAGGTAGGTGTAGAGAGCAATAAGGTCTCCCCTCAGCCTCCTCTTCTCCAGACTGAACAACATCAGTTCCCTCAGCCGTTCCTCATAAGACTTGTGCTCCAGACCCCTCACCAGCCTCGTTGCCCTTCTCTGGACACGCTCCAGCACCTCAGCATCCTTCTTGTAGTGAGGGGCCCAAAACTGAACACAGGATTCAAGGTGCGGCCTCACCAAGGCTGAGTACAGGGGCACAATCACTTCCCTACTCCTGCTGGCCACAGTATTTCTGATACAGGCCAGGACGCTGTTGGCCTCCTTGGCCACCTGGGCACACTGCTGGCTCATGTTCAGCCGACTGTCAACCAGCACTCCCAGGTCCTTTTCCACCAGGCAGCTCTCCAGCCACTCCTCCCCAAGCCTGGAACGTGGGATGGGGTTGTTGTGACCAAAGTGCAGGACCCGGCACTTGGCCTGGTTGAATCTCATACAGTTGGCTTGGGCCCATCGATCCAGCCTGTCCAGATCCCTCTGTAGAACCTAGGCTCTTTTAAGCTCCTTCTTTGTTTGTGGGGTTTTCTTTTGTTTGTTAGCTTGTTTTCAACATATTTTTTTTCTTTTTATTTATCTGCGTATAGGATGACAACAAGGAATGCCATGTCAAGGAATTGCTGGCACTTAAGAAAACCTGTCACTTGCTTCATTGTCATTCTTATTTATTGAAGTTGGGTGTGATAACCTTAGGGTACCTGTGTCCTAACAAGGCCAGCAACATGCACTGCTGGAACAAGACTTGGAGGTGTGTGGGACAAAAGTAGCGTACCTCTTGATAAACGTGAGGAGTAGCTCTCAGGGCATGGTAAAAGGGTGGGAGGACACAAAAGAGAAAGACATAAAATCTCACACTAGATCAGCTTTGAGGAGGAAGCTTGAGACAATGATAATTAATGACAGAATATGATGCAGCAAGATGAATCACAAATGCACATTTTATTAATGTGCCAAACAGGAGCAGTGACAAATGAGACTGCATGATAGTCTGGGTGACTAGTTCTTTCTCTCCTTTTTTCGGCTTCATGCACTGGACCCAATGCTGTTCATGTGCCATATGATTTTCTAAGTACCACTAAAACACCTGTAGGTTGATGTGAAGTAGAAGATAATTTCATGACATTGCTGAGCACGCCTAGCAAAGAATCACAGAATCACAGAATCATTAAGGTTGGAAAAGACCTGTAAGATCATTGAGTCCAATCTTGTTCACTATAAGGAAATTTTCCATATTTTCTTATTGCCTATGATTCCGACTATGATCTCTGTATGAACACGGGCAAGTCATTCTGTTTCTCTGCTTTCAATAGACTATTTATAAAGAAATTAAATATCATTTACTATCTTCTTTTTAAACACAATTTTGATAATAGAAGGGAACTTGTTTTATTTCTTTTCCTAGAGACTTTTTGACCAGCTGAGATCCAAATGGAATTTCACATAGGAGATGCTGAAAGACAGAGGAAGGACATCCTGCCCATGCTTACCTAAAATAAGAACGGTGAGTAGATTTTCAAGAGTTGTCGTTGTCATACAAGAGCAGTGGAAGATCGAGAAACACACTCGATCCAGGCACGCATCAGGATTTTTCTCAGCATTTACTCAAATATTAAGATTTTGGCTGTCCTCCCCCTCCCTGCAGCCCCCTTCCCTTCCCCTTCAGACTCTGCAAGTGAGCAACCCCTTGTCCCCTGCCTGGCCTGTGCCAGCGGAGGGCACTCTAGCACTGCTTTTGCCAGATCAGACCCTGCCCAGGGTTTCGGTTCAGGGTGGGACTCCGAAAAAAAGCGTTCAAAACCAGCTGAGTATCCTGTTTCACCCAGATGCCGCCACTAGATTTCTCAGCATTTTACGTATTTTCCCTTTTTGTGCGCTTTAGAAATTACCTTCATTGATGAAGGCCCAAACTACACCTAAAAATGTGAGCAATCATAAACTGCTCCTGTTGCTCTGCTGAAGTTTAGGTTGTCTTGCAGCTCTTTGCACATGATCGCCCTTCCATGTATCTAACTGTTTGCAAGTGCTGGCTTCACTTCTACAACCAGTGGGACAATTTGCTTGCGCTCTGGCTTACTGTACTCAGGGAAAGAAAAAGGAAGAGGAAATATTTAGAAAGGCTGTAGAAAGCTGCGCTGCCTATAAATGCCTTGTCGCATGGCCACAAATACAATCTCTCTGCAGATGATTATCTTAGGAAGGGATCCTGTTTAATTTTAGAAATACAAGAATCATGCAGTAAGTGAATTTACTGGAACATTTTGTAATATTTACTGTGTGAAAAGGAAGTCAGAATCATTGATGTTGAGATTCATCTTCCGATTTCTTGGGGGAAGTCTGGAGCCAACTGCTGTGACAGGGGTATTAGGCAGAGCTGCTGGGGAACTTTATTCCTCATGTCTCAGGGTAGTATCAGATTAGGCTAATCTTTATGATGGTAGTATAAATCATCCAGTTTGAAATGGCTTTTGCATTTGCATCTAAGGTTGTTAGACCCTGTCTTTGGGCTTGCCTTGCTATATCGAGTTGCTTGAGTCAGTGCTGCTCTAATTAGTGAGGAAAGCCCTGAGCCCTGGCTTCTTGGAACAGCAAGACTCCATGGTTTATTCTAGATACCACAGAGTCCTGCAGCAAACATCTCACTCTTGAATTAAAGTTACTATCTTTCAATTAAGACATTAAAAAGTGAATTAAGTAAATGCATCGTAGATACACTCATTTCTACTGGGAGTAGAAATAGTTACTAACTTGACCATTAACCTGGACTGAAGGCTAGGTTTTTGATAGCTGCTGTATCATAAAATTTCAAATAGTTGTGAACCAGATCTTGCTTGACATCAAGAAAGAGTTCCATACGTTTCTGGCAACAGAAAGATATTGCACAACATACTCTAAGCAAACAAGACATTAAGTAATTGTACAAGGAGAAAACTTGCAGAGGAGGAACCTGCACACAATATGGAGTCAGTTTTTGATGAGCACTATGACATTTTACTGCTTTCTGAGTCTTTTTAATTTAAGAGCACGCTGGAGTGGGTAAACTGCTTGCTTTCTTGCCCCTATCTTAATTCTTGAATATTTGTAAAGAAGAAAGTTCAGAGATGTTTTAATTTCATTTTGCTATAAATTTTTTTCTCTTAAGAAACTTTACATGCCTTTGGCAGTGGGGAATTTACAACTATTTATTTTAACTATTTCTTTAAACGAAAAACAAAAGCCTGTGTGATATTTGCTTAGAGAAACTGTTAGAAAAGTTGTAATATTAAGATGACTTTTTACAGGAGCAAGTTCAAATTAGTCTTTCAGCACTGTAAAGCCAGAATAGTTTTCCAGAACTTCTGACTAAGAAGTAATCTTAGTATGCTAGCAATTATTATTAATTGCTAACTATTAATGTGCTATTTAGTGTGCTACAAACTATGATATTAATACTAAGTAAAGCTGGTAATACTGGATTCTATTGTGGATTCTAGAATACTTAGAATATTTAAGTTTTGGCTTAGAGAGGGTTAATGTCAATAGACTGTGCTTCTACACTTGCTATTTGAGTATTTTAAGGATTTTTTTTTAAAAAGCTTGTCCAAACAAACACTATTTTTCATTCAGTATATTGTTAAGTTACTCTTAAAGTGGGTTTGCTTACATGAGGATGGTGATTAACATTCACAAATGAGAGCTGGGGGTTAAAATTGGTAGGTCTATGAAAATATCTACTCAGTGCTCCACAAAAGCAAATGAAAGGAATTGTCAGAAAACAGAGAATGAAAGAGAGAACATTATTGTGGCACCATGTCCATCCGTAAAGCCATATGGTATCTTAATACAATGGTCTGCTCTAGCATTCCATCTCAAAAAGAATTTAATGGAAATGGAAAAGATCCCAAGGACTGGAACATCTTACAGAAGGCACTGCTGGAGATGGGGTACTGAGCTAGATGGACCTTTCATTCAACCTGCTACCTATTATCACAAATGTACTTTTATTTTCTCAGTTTTATATTATTAAAAGTAAGCAATTTTATTTAAGGTACCTTTATTTAGTTTTATGTTATGAATACATGAATTTAAGTGTTGGTTTTGTACACAGTTACCTTAATTACCATCTCCATCCAAGTGTATCTTGGTATCATTCAAAGTAAAAACAAATAAATAATGCCTCATTCAATATCCTTAATGATAAAAATATAAAAAATAAGACTCTGCATACATATATTACACTATAAAACTATGTGAAACGTGAACTGAAACAATGTGAAAAATGAAGTGTATCTTTCTGGTTGTCCTGAAATAACGACCAAATTTACTTAAAGGTTGTATTTTAATGATTATACTTGTTTATGAGAATGATCTGTTTCTTAGGAATTAAAGCACAGAAGATTAAAATCACTTGCTTAAGTCAATATTTCCTGCTTATTGATTTGAAACATGCTTTAAAGTTACCAAATATCTAGATATATCAAATTGAGGTAATTTTATTCAATTCACCTAGAGAGAATATTGTTATATCTGACTAGTTTCATATCAGCATTTCACAAAAGGTAATTTTTTTCTGGTCTAGGAAAATGACAGTCATATCTGGAGTATTCAATCTTTGGATTTGTTTGTTTTTTCAGGTCTGGATATTCAGTGTTCCACAGTTCAAGCATTGAAACTTTCAGGCTGAACAAGTAAGATTTGTAAACTACAGTTTCTTTGTATTTAATGTTAGATGTAAATAGTAATTAAAAATCAAATAACCTTAAAAAGAAAACGTATTTTCAAAAAACAATACATTATAATTGCTATATCCATGTTCTAGTTATATAACATGGCTCTTTATTAACATTGTAAAGTCTTGCTCCAAAATATTTTTTAACGGTAGCCTTTACACAGAATTTTTATAAAAATCTCTATTTAAACATATTACAGATATAACTTTTTCCATTAATAATTTTTTCTGACAAAATATTTTTCTGAATTGGATACTTCTTCTGTTAGCTATCTTATAGTAATTTCTACGGTTTATTCCAAAATATTGCAGCTAATTTCAGACTTGTAAAGACCACCTTCTCCCTTTCCCCCACAATTATACAGAAGCTTACATTTTATAAAACAATCCCTGAAAAAGTCTTATCTACTGTAATATTCAAGGTCTAAAAAACTTAGAGAAATGATAGTCCAGTTTTATTTTGACATGTGCAGGTAAATCAATGCCCCCAACATTTATTTAAAATCCCACACAATGAAATTGCAAATTTGCAAAAAATGTTAAATACTCAAAATGCAGCTCTTTCTGGAGAAATGCTTGTGGCACATGCACATCTTCACACACAAGACGTTCCTATGACGACCCTAGTTGTTACTATTACACCTCAAACCTCTCCTGGGTTTTGTGGAAGAAAAGAGCACAGAGCTGCACAACTGAAATGGGGCTGCCCCTAATGACTCTCATGTACCAACATTGGGCTGGAGTTCCACCTCATTCTTATCACGTCTGTCTTTTATCTCCTTACTGCCTACACAATGCTGTTACCTACGTTCAACTGGCTATTCAAAAATAATTTCAGCCAGATATAGGCAAATCTTGGCTAGCTTGGGAGCTGAGAATCTGTGCATTTCTCCAAGCTACACACAGATAAATATCATACACATATATTCCTTCTGGTTAGGAGTGCTTGCATGCCCCAGCGCTGATTCTCAGTCATCCCAACCACAGAGTACAGAAGCCTGTTTGGGGATATTTTCATCCTGGGGTGTGTTCAGGACCGCCTGTGAGCTTGGGCATTAAGTTTCACTCGTTTGACTTTTTTAATCCTAAAATGAGTGTAATAATGTTTAAGGACTTCACACAGGTTTTGTTTGAAGAATCAAATTATATTTGTCATGACCTACATGAACTTGCCAAGATTTTCAAATGCAGATCCAGAAATATGAACCCATATCTAGACATATCAGTAAATCATATAATTTTCAAAAGCAATTTCCATTGAAACTTTTAATACCCTGCTGAGATGCCAGCCAACATCTCAGACATATCATGTGACTTTCATACGCATACTGATACATTCCATACTGCATCTTTTTTTGACAGAAGCCTCCTATCCATTTACAGAAACTTTTATAAACTTTTCTACATTCCTACTAAGATCTCACCATTTCCTGAATACTATTTGTACCTGTGTAGATATTAGCCACAGATATTTTGTGTACCACAAAAGTGTGCATTGAATACTGAAGGACAGTTTATGTGTCAGCTACTGTATGAGCTGGATTTATTGTAAGAAATTGAATTCTCTCTTCTCAGTGGAAGTTATAGAAAGAAGCGGAGTACATCTCCTTCAAAGAATGGGAATGATCACTGTCAAGCAAATAGCTGATGACTCTTTGGCCTGCAATGTCATGTCTTATGAAGAAGTGAATACCATTGTCTGTGAAAAGGTTGAACAAGAAGCCTCAAGAATGATGATTTACATGATTTTGAATAAAGGTTCAGAAGCCTGCAATATTTTGGTTTAAGCAACTTGAGAAAGACAACCCCTTTCTCTTTCATGACCTGCAAAGATATTGTAAGTATTACTGGTTATATTTTTGTCTTCTAGCCAGGAGTTAAATTATTATAGAAAAAAACACAAAAAACTTGCAATGCACTCATTTTTACAATAGTTGTATAATTCTGTAGTTAAGTAATCCCTGATTTGATTTGTATGGTCTGAATTGTTTCATCTGAGAGAATAAGACAGTGAACGCCAAGAAATTTTATGAATGTTAAGACACAAAGGGAGGAAACGCAAATCCAGTGAAAAATTCTGAAAGGGTGAAAATCATCTGTGATCAGATAGCTGAAGTTCAGACAGTTAAAAACATCCCATGACTTGTTTATGATAAATGAGTTGTGGGTGAGCTGAACACTGAATTAGATCAGTTCTATAGACAAAATTCATATAAAATTTAACAGGGATATGTAATGAGTTTTTCAAATATAAACCTCTTCCCTGGATGCTGAAACTACTTGTGCACAGGCTGCAAGTTCACTGTGTTATTACAGGACTGTTTTATTGTACGAATGTAATGCATACACTTAGGCTAATCATTCAGCACTCCCAGAGGCATGACATTTGTTACGGAAGCATTTTCCTAAAATATGTTTCCCTGATTTCCTTCAGTTTGTGGGACTTCGCTTCTTTACTCCACCTGCTTCAAAAGTCTGATATTGAAATACGTGTCTGACTCATCCCTGTCCCTTAGTCTACATATATGTGGTTTAAAAAGCAGTGCATGCAAACCTTCCAGGACTCCCTTTAGAACCTGTTTTTTTGTAAGCTTCAGACTTTCTAGATGTTACTACATTTTATTATGTCCATGATGGAAGGTTCAACCCAGCTTACCTCCAAACTGTATGAAAGCAACTCTTACACTAACCAAAAGTAACAAAAATGCAAAAGACATAGTTTAAAAAAAGAGATAGATTAAAAGTTCATTCAGTCCAACTCTTTTTGGAGTTGGAAATTTGGAGATCTTTTTGGAGATTTACAAATCTCTCTCTTAATACTGTAATACCTTTCATATATATATAAAAATGCTGACTTTCCATATTAAAACCTTAGTACATAAAAAA
This sequence comes from Phaethon lepturus, assembly GCF_000687285.1. NCBI lineage: Eukaryota > Metazoa > Chordata > Aves > Phaethontiformes > Phaethontidae > Phaethon > Phaethon lepturus. The sequence goes on from NW_010552659.1 coordinate 10,843, forward strand.
CTCATACTCTCATCATGCATTTGCACATCTAAACATTCATATGCTTGTATGCAAGCTTACAGTTTTGTAATCCAATGCACAAATAGGATAAGTCCAAAAGGCACTCAAATAAGGAGTTACGTGGAGCCTGAGTGGTACCTGCAGACTATATGAATCTTCTGCACAAGGAGTAACTACAGCCCTTATTAGTTAAGTCTCACCTAGACAGTGGGCAGTAAATACATTTCATGCCTCTTGCTTACCGCTATTTCATTGATTTAGCAAGTACATTCAGGCAGTTCTTCCAAAAGTAATGAAATTTTAATTGACGAACTCATTGACTATTTAATTCACTGATACATGATCTATTTGCCTTAGGTACTACTAGGCAAGTGGAACAAGATAAATGAAATTACTTGATTCAGGATTTAAAGTATGTGTATCTATCTTCAGCTTTTCAAAAATATCACTGGGTAGTGGTATTGACATAATTTTTGATTTGGGAACTGCCTATACTGACGTCTTACTGTGGAGTCCACACCTCTTCCTGTGGAAGATGAGTGACAGATCACAACAATGACAAAGCTGAAAACCTTACATATAAGAGATCTGCAAAGTGAAAATCTGTAAGGTACAGTATTTAATGCCACTAAATAAGCTCTTTTAGATAAATGTGGATGAGAAGGTAAAACAAAGTGGGTCATGGCTGCCTTGTATATGGAAGATGCCTGGTTTTGATCAGTTTGACAAATGTTATATTGCTAGAATGCAATTCTATATTCATGGTGAAAATGACTGCAGTCTACTCAATTATGTAAATTTACTTCTATTATTTAGTTGTGTAAGTCAGGTCTGGCCTTTGAATTCCTGTAAGTTGTCATGTTCTTGGTACACAATGTATTAAAAAATCTACTTTTTAATAAAATACGAGATGGGAGAAAAATTTTAACAACTCTGGTACAAATAATCCACGTAAATGAGATAATGTCTATACGCTAGCTAAACTTCATAAGTGCCATGGGATACAACACACCATCACTTTAACTTAGTTTTAACAACAGATGCATATGTTTTTGACAACCAAATGAGAGAGTTGTAGCCTAATGTAGACCTGTAACATTGGACTGAAATTTTCCCCTATTGCTTCCTACATCCCTGCCATAAGTTCTGGGTAAGCATTTTTTCAAAAGAAGTCTAGTTATGGTGTTAATACCTAATATGACAGAAAATCTGCAGTATCTTTTGATAAGTCATTCCAATAATTAATTAAATGCTTCTAGCTTGAATAATTGTTTTCTCTTGAAATTACAATGGCTTAATAAAGAAGATTGTAGTAACTATAGTGTAGTATGCTCCAGACATACCTGAGGTGAAGGATTCTGCAATTAGGATGAGGGACATGTGTTTCTTTATGCTGTGAATCACACACATATGGAATCCTTCAACGCTATTGTTAAGAGCAGGGCACTAATGGAGGGTTGGTGCATCTGCTGCTGCACTGTACTCTGAGCTTTTCATCATTCAAGCTGTCCATGAATGTATATTGTCTTGAGAAACATACACAAGTACTGATGATACCAAATCTTGGAGATCATGAATCAGCAAAGCACTCTTGTGGTGATAATGACTAAGCAAATAGTGGGCTGCATCAGCAACAGCGTACCTTGGGGAGTGGTTATTCCCTTCTATTCTGCACTCTTCAGGCCAAATCTGGAGTATTATGTGCAGTTTCAGGCTGCCTAGTGTAACAGAGAACCTAACAATCTGGTTAGAGACCGATGGAGGGCCACTAGCGTGTCCAGGGAGCTGGAATAACTAATACACAGGGAGAAGCTAAGAGAACTGAGCATGGTTTTCCTGGAAAAGAAAAGGCTAACGGGAAAACTAATTGCAGTCTTAAGGGTGTTATAGAAAAGATGGAGCTTTTCAGAGGTGCAGAGCTAAAGGGCAAAAGTAAAAAATTTCAAATTTGTAACAAGAGAAGTTCCAGTTGGACATAAGCTGTTTTTTACCAGGAGGGTGATCAAACATTGCAACATGGATCTGGAGGTCATTTAATCACTATCCTTGGAAATTTTTAAAACTCGGCTGGACAAGGCCCTGAGCAACTTTATCTAACTCTGAAATCAGCCCTGCTTTGAGCAGGAAATTGAACTAGATGAACTCAGAAGTCCAAACCTGAATTTTTCTATCATTCTATGTCATAAAATTATCTGGAACTACCTTATTAAATTAAAAAAAAATCATTCTCTTTCCTGTGTGCACACATATGCCAAGATTGTTAGGGAGAACAGCATAAGAATATAACAAAAACAGCCATACTGATTCAGAGGAAGGGTCCATCTACCTTGGTTCATTGTCTCCAATAGCAGCTACAAGTGGATGTCTAAGGAAGAGCAAGAACAACGCAAGATTCTGATACATTCTTCTTAATAAACTCACAGCCTCTCTTTTAAGCTCAGACCAGTTTCCTGTGCTTATGATTTGTTTATTCGGTGACCTCCCCAAAGGGCCCTGCTAGTACTTGTCTGGCTTTGCTTTGAACCTGTGTAGATGTATCGAATTTGCAGTGTCCTTTGGCAAAGAGTGTGAAGGACTATGTCCTTAATGTTTGTTTTGGACTAGTCTCAATTGGTGGCCTCTTGTTCTTGTACTGGAAGAAAAAACCAAACAGTCAGCTTCTACCCAACCTTGTCCATGTGCTCATTATTTTGTAGACCTCTGTCATATTCTCTTTAGGTCAGGCCTTTTAGTCATTCATATTTTCACACAAACCTGTTATTCACTTTTCACAAGAACCTAATATCACTAAAGTGTATCTGTGCTACAAATGAATTTGTTTCTGTATTAAATTAGCACACTGTATACATCCATGGGGTGGGCTTTTTTGGCGGGTGGACTTACTGATGGAATAAAGAAACTTGTCAATGTTGAAGGGCTTGTACTTGACAACGTAAGTATGGATGACAGTGATGCAAAAAAAATTAGGTAATTTTCTCTCTCCTGTTTCACACCATAATCAAGTATATCGTGCTGTGAATGTGAATGTTTTAACGAGCTGGTCTAAAGTTTGTGCACTATTAGGACTTGAAAATCCTATCATCTAATTTAGAGAAGTAATTTCTTATACGTTTGCATTGAAGTCTTGATATGTTCTGTATCCAGATTGTCATGAGGTATTAGAGTGCTCCCTTCAAGTTAGTAATGCATACTGTAGTCAAACAGATCTAACATAGCTATCCCAGGACTGGCTAATCTGCATGAACGGCAAGTCAGGAGGTTGCTAAGGTGATACGGTTCCCTTCCCTGGCCTGTTGCTGACTTTCTGTAAGGTCAGTCACTGGATACCAAGGTTGAAAAGTTTGAATAGTGTTTGCCAGGGCCACACAACCCAGTAACTGAAATGGAGATGGCAATTCATATGTCTACCCATCCTCTCCTTGACAGTGTGGTAAAAGAATGCTTGTCCTGGATTTGTTCCACAGGAAGATCACATTTTTCTTGTATGAGTTACTTTCTCTGGGCTGGGGGGCAGTTTATATTGATTACACGATACAGTAGCTGAACAAGAGGCTGTATTTATAATTGTTTTGGAAACAAAACTTATCATATATTTAATGGCATAAAAATATAGATAGTTGTAGTATGCCAGGCAGTAAATATCTAAATCTGTCTAGCTGTTTCCTGTGATCAAGACATTATAAACATATCAAACGAGTTCACCTAGCAATGTGACCTGTTTTTTTTTTTCTTTCCATTCCATTCATAGCTGAAAGTATTACAAATTTGAGAAAGCTACGCTTATTATACATGAATCATTTGACAGCTACCGGGGATGGCATAACCTACATTGTAAGATCAGTCTCTGATGAACTAAGTGAACTTGAAGAAATCCAACTAGTCAACTGCTGTATCTCCAGCAAGGCTGTGGAAATTCTAGGTAAGAATAATAATAGTAACTTTACAAACTGAGTGTGTGTGTTTTCACAATAAAAACGTAACTCTATAATAGAAGAAAAAAGCATATAAGGATAAAATCAGAAACAGATTCACAACAAGTTTCAGTTAGCAGGGATATAAAATGCACTAAGGGAAGTCTATATAAATCCTAAGTATAAGGGTTATGTAAAAGAGAAAGATAAACTATTGCATAGCTCTGTAAACAAACAAAATAGGAAAGCAAACAAAATGGATGATGCAAGCAAAATTAGTTTTCAAAGTTGTTTTTGTTTCAATCATTACCAAAATGATTCATTCTGATCAGGTACCTATTCAAATCATCTTAACAAGGTCACAGTACTACAAATAAGGATAAATAAAAATTATATCACTAAAACAGATGAACTTAGGTTAGCAGAACTTAGGAAAATTCACAATTAAGTATGTAAGGAACAAGCTGAAAGAATCATGGAACCACAGACAACTGTCTCTGAAAATTTGTGGAGGCAGGAAAGTGGAAAACTCAATATCTTTTGCTTGAAAGGAGGAAATTATAGACAAGCCAACCTCACTTTGATACCAAGAAAAATTCTGAGACAGATTATGACACAAACATTTTTAAGCACTTAAATGATAGGGATAAAAGGAAATGTGAACAAATCACGTTAAAACCTTTCCAGGGAACAGGGTAATGAAGATTGAGAAGAGAAAAGATCAGTCTGGATCCTAATTCAAATAGGGTTTTTAACACTTTCCTATAAAACATCCTTAACAAGAAGCTAATGAAATATATATAAATAAAATGGGTGCACAACTGGTTAAAAAATTATTTTCAAAGACTTATCACAAATGTTTCACTAAGTGAGAGAGCACTTCGATGTAATCAATTAAGTCCCACCTTGTTCTAACCAATATTTTAACTGATGGCTTAAATGACAGAGTGGAGGGCATGCTTATAAAATTTCAGACGATACTGAGCTTGGAAGGCTTACAAGCCCTGTTGGAATACAAAAACATAAATAAAACTGCATGCATTTAAGAGGTCATCCAAAAACAATGTTAGGGAATTCAGTATAGACCGGTGTAAAGGGCTGTAGCTGGGAATAAGACATCACTTTCATGAATATAAAATGGAGATTAACCTGTGTAGCAAGAAAGAAGCCAGGGTCTTCTATGGAAGACTGGAAATATTATGCTATGGCAAAATACATATGCTGGTGAGTGTTGAGCAACAAATCTGTGCCCAGCCTTGGTATCATAATTAAGAAAGGTATAGATAACTCAAGAGAGAGCACCAAGAACAGCTGGAGGTTAAGAAAATGTGATTAATGAGGAATGGTTTAGTTTTCTCTTGATTGAGAAAGAAATCTGAAAAAGATATGTTAAATTTTTATGTTCTTTAAACATTGCTACAAAGAGATAATAATCCACCATCCTTTTTGTCCACTGGGAGAAGACAGTAGCTAAATATGCAACAAAGAATATTTAGATGGGATATTGGCAGAAACTTTCTAAAGCCAGAAAGGTAAAATAGCACCTAGGCAGAATATGGAAAATTTCAAAGAGCAAGGTACATAAATGTCATGAACGGTTTAGGCTCATCACTATCCTTCCAATTACAGATGCTTAGAGCCTAAGATCACATCTAGTTCCGCAATTCTCTCTGTAAAATACACATTTTTATATCATAATTAAAAAAACTTGAGACCTTTGTGAAGCAGGATGTTGAAGTCTCCAGGTGCTTAAACCACTAAAGAATCTCCCATGCATTCAGACAGCTTTGCCCTGCTTCTGTGTTGCAAAGTCTTACAAGTTGTCTTGTCACCACTGAAGATTTGTTTAGCCACCAAAGTATAAGTTACACAGAACCATTACTCCAGCTCTTACAGCTGGCCAGGTCCTTAGGCTAATGACCTCTCTATAGTTAAAAGGAACCTCTTGTATTCAGCATACTGCAGGTTAAGTTTTAGCAAGGAGGAAAAAATTGTGATCTGTGGCTGCTATATTTTACATTCTTCATTCTAAATAAGAAAATAAAGTAACATGCAAGCACATGTTTAAATGTTTTTCTATTAAGGGTGGTATTTTTTTAAGCATAGAAGTTCAACTGTATTCAATAAGATTCAATTCTTCAATATCCAGAACAGAAATAATTCTCTTCACTAGGGCTTAAAGCAAAAATAAATACATAAATAAATATATGTTCACAGGCAGTTTTTTTGAGAAAGAACACCTCAGCAGACTACTCACCAAAGACTGTAGTTAATGTTGTTTACGGTAGAAACAATGAAAAGTTGAATAAATTAGAGAGAGTGTTTTTGTTCTGCATTATCCTTTGTTTACTATTTATCACTGGCACTTGATGCTGCAGACCCAGGCAAATTTCTTTCCTTCCACAGCTTTGTTCTGTAAGAAAAAACAAGTAGAAATGTACACTCCCTGTTTTCTGGTCGATATTGAATTGCAACATACTGAGTGTTCTTGTCTTGAGATGTATAAATCCACTCTGGTAGTTAAGACATATGATATAAAACCAAAGAGCACCCATTAGGCCTCATAATTAATGTACTAGGATGTGGACAGCTGTTTAAAAAAACAATGTATCTTCAAAGGACTTCATTTTCCATGTAAAGGTAGTTGCGAAAACTCAGATCTAGAAAGCAGCGGACAGAAAAGGGTTAGTAGCTATTGCTGAACCTAAAGAAGAAAGTGTGGGTAGCCCAGGCAGGTGACCTTGTAAGAACAAAATCTTGGACAGATGATGGTAAATATTCAGTCCTGGAGCTTGAATGGAGGTGGATGATGCTTTTTTGAGGATGATTGCAATTAAGGCACCTGAGGGAGAAACTTAGGGAGCAAACCAGGAGCTCGAACCATGAAAATACTTACTTTGTACTCCAGGTGGCCGTACAGTTTTGTTGCCAGTTGGCATCTCAGACATGATAGGACCAAGCTGGAAACCTGAACTATAGAACAGGCAGATTTGGGTAAGGCCTAGAGGGAAAATAAGAGCCAGGTGAGGGCTTATGTCTGATGCTATGCCAAAAACCAAAGGATTAAGCGAGCACTGAGGCAGTCACCTTCCTAGAGTTATAAACGGCATATGTAAAGTTTTTCAGTAGAGAAGGGCAAAGGAGAAGAGAACTAAAGAACAAGTCCATGAAGTTACAAAAATGAACAAATGATGTTCCTCAGATAGTTGGGGATGAATCTGTACAAGTGTGATTTGACAGTGCTATAAAATGGAGCTGCTCGCTTCACTTGTTTTTAGGTTCTCATGCTATTCAGCCTTATTGTTCCAGAATGAAGACCCTTCTGTGCTCTACGAAAAAATTGACAAAAAGATGCATAATTTAATTCTTGTAATTAAGACTACTCTTTTCTTCCCAGCATGTTGTGTTTTTATCCCAGAGTGTCACATTTCCAGAGAGACTGCTTTGCAATGGCGGCCTTTTGCCCTCACTTTGTGCTGATGTAAGTAAATACATACAGTGCATAGCAATGGAAAATCAGGCACTAGAAATATGGAAGATTATGTTGTATAGAGAACTGAAGTGTGTTCCATGTCTTGTGAGATCAGAAACAAGTGCCATTAACTCCAGTCCTTGGAGGAAACCTTTACTTTTTGTAAGTAGTAGAAAAGCTTTTGTTAGGACTGTTGATAGTAGGGGGAAACCAAGCAGCCGAAGAGCAATGTTTTAACCACTTTCAAAAATGGGTGACTGAGCCTTTGGAAGACAATTCTAAAGAGGAGTCAATCATACCCTGTGGATAGTCTCAATCCTACTACAAAAAAGGCATAATAAGACCAGACCCCAGTTGTTCCATGGTGGAGTCAGTGAATAAGCCCACATTTTGGTGTGCTGTTTTCCCCACCAAGCCAGCACATTTTGGTACTTCTACAAAATATTTTAAAAGTGGAAAATTAGCGAGCAGTGTCTTTCCCTCCATCCTATGAAGCGAAGGAGCCTGAGGCATATATAAATCTGATTTTTCACTTTCTCTCAGTTGCTGGTTTTCTTCCACAATATCTTGGATCGTATTCTGTTATATTTTGTATGTGCTTGTAGTAAGCACAGTAGCGCTGCCCGTAAACATGAACAATTTTAGGTTTGTTTTCACAGTCTATTCCTTTCCTTCCTAAAGGTCTGATGATTAACAAGCTGAGTTATAATGCTATTGCTACACATTCACAACTTGGGGATAAAAAGATGCTGATGAGATACTTAAAATGTCAAAACATAGATATATAGAAAGCAGGAAACTGCACCCTACAGAAGATCATTGTTTGTTGTTACAATACTGTATAGTGTATGCTTTCAATGATTCATGAACGATCATTTAATCTGCCTTCCCAGCCCTCTGGACCTGAATTAGTCTCTTGATAGTTCTGATTAACTTGGCCCCCTTCAGTCATATAATGCTATTTTTGCTTGTAGATAAGCAGCTTTTGGTTCGTTGTATTTGGACTGTTTCCCACAAGTGGTATAAATGTGTCCTTAATGCTTCTTACAAGTTTGTTAATAAGATTAGAAGGATGATTGTAATATTTGTTGATTACTATCCAGTATACTGCTAATCCATTATGGCGGTGAGGAAAGGGAAGTCCACAGCATGGATTTGAACATAAATCTCAAACAGTAGCACTTGTTAAGTTTCAGCAGCTTATGTATTTTATTGTGCTCATTGCTAATTAAAATTCTTACACAGAAAGCTTGCTTCACCCTAGGCTTGACCTGCCTCATATGATGCACTGAGGTGGCAGTTTCCTTGAATTAGGGTAGTTTGGGCATGTGACAAGTATTCTCCGATCACCTTCCTTATTGTGAGTCTCTAATAACTAGCTAGCACGCAAGAACAGCATTAACGTCCTTATTGTGTTAGTTCTCTTGTGTGGAAACATAATGGGTTCAAGTGGAAGGGAAATAAGATTGGGACTATTTCTAACTGTAGAGATTCCTTCACATATGGCAAGCAATCCTTTAAATTTACTCCTCTGCATTTCCTTTCCTTTTTTCCTTCAACTTTAATCCTTTCTGCTCCCTTTCCTTTTTTCCCATGAAACTTCCCTGACATCCTTTTTTTAATACAAAGAGTATCTAACTAAACTTTGACTGGGATATAGGAATGACCAGGTTACTTTTGTGGGAGCTGCAACTGCTTGAAGTCTTTCAAGACTGAGACCTCAAAAATTAGCGTGAGATTTGGATCAAATGGTACTACCTACCAAAAGGCAGAAAACAGCAGTAAGAATAGGTTTGTTGGTGTCAAAACTCAGAAAATTTTCTTCAAATTACAAAAATATAATAGGAAAAACAGCAAACAGTTGTTCCTTTTCAAGCCCATGAATATCGGTATTCAGAGAGAAATCTCATTGATATGGAGATGCTTGCAGAAACCTAGCTATCTTTAGGCCTTCTTCATGGCACACGGATGTCTCAGGAGCTCTACTCACAATCCCTTAGATTCTCTACTCAAAATCACCCCAAACCACTTCCAATTGAAGGTTCAAACGTACAAATGTGGAGCACACCTAGCTCAGTGCTGCTCGTAGCAATGGTGTCTTACTGGAAAATTCTGGTAGAAGCTCATGCACATGGGGCAAGAGGGCATGTCAGGTCACAAAAAAGCCTAAAAAATACCTAAACAACCCCTGTTCTGAACTATATATTAGAAGATGAGTGAACTTGTATGATTGGTGGGAAGCAAGCCTTTTCCAGCACTACATGAAAAGAAGTAAGGGTGACTAGGGGGGTTTTCCACAGGCTCTAGGACAAAACCAAGTGTATCATTAAAGCCACAGCCTGGAAGATGAGTCAGTATACTAATATACCATAACAGTCAGGGTTACACCGTTGTAGCATATTAGTTAACTCATAAGCATATATCTTCCCCAACTTTGAGGGATTTCACTGGCAAATTTGGAACAGTGTGAATAATTTGGGCCAACACTCATAGGCAGCTCTGCACAGTTAGGTTCTACTGAGGTCACTGGGAGTTTCTGTGGTATCTTCAGTGGAGCCTGGGCTTCACCGCTCCTTCACCTCCCTCGACTCATGAACATGCACGATCTCGCCTTTTGCCTTGTACTAATGCTAGTCTCGATTCAACAAAAATTTCGGATTGAAGGGAACTGAGTTACTGAACCACTGTGCCACATAATCAATGACTCTATTGCTGCTAGGTTAGAAATCAGGAATCAATCCTCAATATTCGCTTCATTTCAAACAGGAAACTTTTTATTTATGTCAAAATGATGCAAGAGCAATTTGGTTTTTAATGAAACATGGCACCGAGTTTCCATTTTGAAGCCTGACCTGGCTCCTGCAAAAAATCCACAATAAAATTTCAATCTGCACTTTAGAGGTAGAGGAAAACTAACTTTGTTCTTGAAAATATGAAGTGGTCTTCACACATTGTCAACTGTAAGATCAGATTTGCTGGCCAAAATGCTAAAATAGAGGTGGAATAACAAATTGAATGTAAACCATCCTATCTCCTGCCCTAAAGATGAAATAAAGAATGTTTCCTCTACAGACTTGATTCGCAAAAGTTTTGCAACAAATGAAAACAGCTAATTATTTGAATTGTACTTGAGACAATATGATTTTTTTTAGCAAGGGCTCTAAGAAAACATTACATTAACTTCATATTACCATGGAAAGTTGGAATAATCCAGAGGTATAGGGTTATTTTTTCTTACAGGAATTTTTCAGAAGAAAGTACAAAATGTAACCTAAAAAGATGGAGACGTGACATTTTTATTATTCTTTGCTTAGTATGATTGATGCTGCATATTTCTATTTTATTTTCGTTTAGGAGCTTCAATAAAATAGAAGCAGATACTGAATCACGTTTTTTTCAATGAACAGCATACATTGGAGCTTTTCTGACCCTGGAAGGCATATAAGCTGGTTAATGATCCGATCCAGTGCTCCAAGCCAGTCGGGGGTCAGTCTATTATCTTTATTAGCAACCACTGGGTGTCACTGTGTCTCTACAAATACAGCTAAAATAGGCGTGAGAACACATTAAGGAAACGCATGCATATTAGTAGCATACAATGCATACCATTAGCGTGTCTTTTTATGGAATTGTCAGGTTGCTTATTCTCCCATGTATACAAAACTTTTTAAAAAAAACGAAATAATGAACAGACAATGATCAGAAAGCTAGCAGCCAACTAGGAGGTTGCCCTAGGTAAAAGGTAGTCCATTTGCTTTTTATGCAATTTGTAGTTGTGATTGCTGGCATCAGCACGGTTGTAGTTCATTCTATATTTCTTTGTTTGCAATGCGTTGGCTACAAAAAAAAAAAAAAGGCTACCATACATTTTGTCCATTCTCTGCAAATATTGTATTATTAAAGCCTCATAACTTATTGCAGTTAGAGGCCATTCTCCTTTAAAAGATTCATAGTAGCTATAAATATCAACTTCAGCATGGAATTCAGCCTGTAAACAACGTGTGCCCCAGAAGGAAGTTTTTCTTCAGTGAATATTTTAAAAAGATTGATTATGGCACACAGCAGATCAAAACTCTGGTTTCCAGCCCTCTGTTTCACCAACAGCTTTCACTCCGACCAAGGAAGCAAAGGCCGGGATGACTTTCAGGCTCTGGACAGACCATGGTACATATTACACCCCTCAAATACTCCTCCAGCTGTTTAGGTTTCACAAGACCGAGCATAGCTGTCAGTGAGGGTTACCGTGCCCTGCTCACTGAGACAGCAAAACTAACCTCAGCAGCCCAGCCTGGAGCTGAACCGTGCTGAGCTCCTGCCACCAAAGGCTGAGGGGTTGTGGCAGGACTGACAGCAGGTAGAGTGGAGGCAGAAAGAGGTGCTGCTGTTAGGGGAAGAAGGAACCTGGATCCTTGCTCACCATACTTTAAGCCCTCACTGGGGAGTCCAAGCATGTGAGTGGCCTCTCACAGGGTTTTTTTTTTCATATGATTCTGCCACGTGCTGCACATAAGCAACGGTCAGAAAAAATACGTGGTGATACTCTTCCTGGCATTTGTGGACATAACGCCAGCATGCTCAGAAAGAATATATTAAGACTGACAGGTTCTCCTGAAGATATGAGATGCAACATTTTTTTAACCTTGCTCCTATGGTTACCACAGAGCAAGGACAGAAAGTGCTGGTGAAGTGCTTTTTTTATTTAGGGTCAAATTCACAGAATCACACAGAATCATTAAGACTGGAAAAGACCTTTAAGATCATCAAGTCCAACCATCCACCCAACACCACCATGACCACTAAACCATGTTCGGAAGTGCCACGTCCACATGTTTTTTGAACACTTCCAGTGATGTTGACTCCACCACCTCCCTGGGCAACCTGTTCCAAAGCTTGACCACTAAATTCACATGATATGTTCAGTTATCTGAAGCATTTATAACAGAGACAGGCAGCTGCAGGTATGAATGACAGTACTCTGATCAATCACAGCAAGAGAGGCAGGAAGGTCAGTGTCCTGATGAAAATGAGAGAGAGAAGTACTGGTTTAGTGTAAGCCATATGTATTTTGTCTTCTAAAGTCTGAATATGCATTAGGAACATTCCCCAGCGAAGAGCGGGAGCAAATATGCACTTAGCCCTGCCTCGGTGAGTCTGTAGATGCCTAAGCAGTTGCACAGGCTGAGGCCTTGAGGCTGTGTCTAGGATTGCCTAAAACTTAGTTTCTTGAACTTTGAAACATGGAAGATTTCCCCTCTGATCTGGAATCAAAACAACAGTCATTTGTCATCCCCCACAGATTTCTCCGGTCTTCTTGCTTTATTATTTCTTTTTTATCAAAAGAAGCTGACTTATCTCGCGGGGACTCCCTGTCGGGTTTGCTGCCGCAGCCTGGGGCCGGGCGCAGCGCTCCGCTCTCTGGCGAAGAGCCCAGGACACTCCAAGCCACCGTCTGTGTCCTGGCTTCCCGGCTCCTAACCCCAGCTCAGGCAGCCTAAAAACTGCAGTGTCTACATTTGGCACCCAGTTCCCTCGGCGTGAACTGAGGCTCCCAGTGCTCCTGTGCTCGGTGTTACAGGCGGGGGGGCTGGCCAGAAGGGAATCCTCCAGCGGGACAGATGGGACTTGAAATCCTGGGGAGGACATCTACCGGTCAGCTAGCCTGAAGAGCAGGCACCCATGCTTTGCATGTTCTGTAAGCACAGGGTGAATCTACGTGGGGTCCACCACCAATCTGCCATTAGCCCATCCCCTGTCCAAAAGTGAATTCAATCACTCAAGCCCCAAATCAGGTCTACACCTGTGGAAGCAAGATTTAAGAAGAACTGCTCTATGAGGTGTTGCTTCTCTCCTCCCAGCTCTGTAATAGCGATGTCCTCATCCTTCTTCCCAACACCAGGCAGAGCCAGATGCCGTTTGGCCCTTCCCCTTTCCCAGCAAGGTTTTGCAGGGATGGAAATGAGAGGAGTAGTCCTGTTGCTACCTGGATGGAGCCTGTGGTGCTGGATTATTTCTGCTCCGGTCGTCTTCTGTCAGGAGGGCTGAGCAATGGGCTGTGCTTGCTCCCTGCAGAAGCTGTCATCGGCTGCTGTAGCCCAGAAGCAGGGCTCTGAAGCCAGCAACCAATTAGAGGGATTTCTACTGAATGTTTTGTCAGGTGCTCTCTTCTGCAAACCACCTTTCCGTTCACTAACTGTAAACTTTGGATCTTCAACTCCTTCCAACTCAACTCATTTTGAGCTTTGCCAGACCTGGCTAGAGCTTTAGATCTTGGAAACACGAACTCCTGAACAGCCTGCTACATGAATTGTCAGAAAACTGGGCAGGTTTTTAAAGGAAATATGACTGTCATTTGGGAAAAGTTTGTTGAAACCAAACTATTTCCAAAGATTATGTTGGTTTTGACAGATCAGCATTTTCCAATGACATTACATTTTGTCCTCAAATTCCTGAACAGCTCCAGTCAGGTCTTCGTTCTGGTTCAGTGACAGCAATGAGATCATCATCTGGTCATGCCAGACAGCAAATCCAGTTTTGTAAAAGGTCCTTTCTGAAGCTGTGAGCTTCTACTTCACAAAGGGTCTCACCACTACTTTAAATTGCTGTTTGCATTTCAAATTTCCCTTTCTTGAAGGGAAAATCACAGGATGCTGAGAAAGAGGAACACCAAAGGCATATGTTTGTAGTGAGATCATTTGTTCAAATGCAACCAACTTCAAGTGTCGATGACATTTTTGGAAAGGAAGATTAAGATGATTACCTTAAGCCAAATAACAAGAAATCAGGGTATTTAAATACTCCCTCTTCTGTTCTGCAAATGTAGAAGCAACATCTGTGGATGTATATCTCTTGGTTGAAGGCAAATAGGGGCCGTAACGTAGGAAATGACAGAACTAATACAAATTTGCTGACATTCAACTCACATGCTGTGATTAAACTGACATGTCCCCAAATACCTAGCAGTGAGAGACACTTACAGTACTGCTAAAAAGGATCTTCACCTGGAACATCTCTCTTCAAATATTTAGAATCCATTTGTTCAGGATTACCTCTGAGTTCTTATTTGGTTTACCATGTTATACATGCTTTTATCAGCTATGTTTATTTTCTATCCCACTACTGCAACTCTTAATGATATGGCACAGAGTATATCCGGTTTCTTTTTTTTTGTAGGCTAATGTCAGAGTGCTCGCTGTCATTTTTTAAAAATTTCTTTCTTTTTTTAACCATTTTGAATTGTGGTGCCAGACAGATATTGTCACAACAGGACAAGGGGTAATGGTTTTAAACTAAATGAGGGCAGATTTAGACTAGATATAAGGAAGAAATGTTTCACAATGAGAGTGGTGAAACAATGACTGGCACAGGTTGCCCAGAGAGGTGGTAGATGCCCCATCCCTGGAAACATTCAAGGTCAGGTTGGATGGAGCTCTGAGCAACCTGATCTAGTTGAAGATGTCCCTGCTCATTGCAGGGGGGTTGGACTAGATGACCTTTAAAGGTCCCTTCCAACCCAAATTATTCTATGATTCTATGATTCTGTGATTTTAACACTGCAGTTCTTAGTGGTAAGATGCATGCAAGCAGAGGTTCTCAGATTTTGTTGGTTTGCACCAAGTAGAGTCTCAGAACGATGTAGAATGCTCCCTGTTTCAAAAAAGCCTGTGGGCAGTATTGTTGGATCACCAAGATCCAGCAATAAGATTTTAACCCTTTAAATTTCAGGTGATTGATAAATTCAGATTCAAAGATCATGATCCAAATTTGCCTCAGAAGTGCTTGTTTCAAGACAAATCAAAATGTAATGGGACTTACTTTTCAAGGCTATTTCTGATTTGCCTCCTTTCTAAGGAAATAAGAAGTTCACCGGAGGGGGAGAGACAAAGCATTATGGAAATATCAAACAAGAATTTAGTACCATCAAAGTTCACCTGGTTACTGCTTAGATTTGTCTTCAAAGTGAGACAGAATGCAAAATAGTTGTAATGCAGATTCAGTCCCAAAACTTTTCAGTCCGCTCTTACGCAACATTAAACACAGTAACAGCCATAAATGTCCACTATGCACCAAGGAAACTTGTTAAAACATGCATACTTTTTGATCACGCGAGACAATAGATAAACAGAATAGCAAGCACTCCTAGTCTCAGCACTTGAGGTGAGTCAAGTTGAAAATAGTTACATTTACTGACCTTAAAGTGGACTTTACTGAACTGACAGGTGGGGTTACCTTGCACCATTTGTACTGAATGGTAGTGGCACAACTCCTGATGGATCAGGCACTTCCAGGCCCACCCCTCAATCAGAACTGAAGGAAGCAGCTGAGAATAAGAATTTTCTTTCTCTGGCCTTTTGTACACAGACGTAAGGTTTGTTCTGAGCTTCATGGTTACACTTCAGGCCTGTCTGCCCAGTTCTGTGATATGGGGTATACCACAAACTTCTTTATGGGTCACTTAGGAGCCTCTAAAGTACATAACATGTGAGGAGCTTATTGCTTAAGTTTTATGGGACTCAAGCAAATAAAACTGTTTGAATAATAACAGTATCTCTTGAACTCAATAAACCTGGAGGATTTTTAGATACAGTTAAAATGGCGCACAAGCCAGAAGTATTATTAAAACTTATTCATCTCAGGGCTGTTTTAGCCTGAGAAGCTTGCAGCTGGTTTATGTCAAGGTTACTGTGGCTACAACATCCTGATAAAACCAATTAAAACCTCCCTTACTCATTTTTCTACTGTGTTGCAGCTGTCATCATAGTATAGACCCAGTGCTAACCTCAGGAATATCTTCGAAAAGTAAAGGTAAACTTGAGTTTATAGGGTTTGGTTAAATAGATAAAAAAACCTGTAAAATACCGGGGGCTATCTATCTAGATCTTCAGTTTAATGTAAATCCAGAGGATTGCCATAGAAACAAGTGCTTTTTTTTGATACTGGAAGAAACTAATAAATTAGAGCAGCAACTTAAATAATTTAAAAGATGAGTATGGATAACTGCTTAACTCTCAAGCAGCAAGCTTGTTCTATTTATAGCATAGTTTCCATTTTTTCTCCTTCTTTCTGTATGTATTTCAATAATTCACTTATTCACTGATAAAGTATAAAGTGAGGTCAGTAAGCCCACTGCCTTTTTCTATACCATCACATAAAATTTGAGTTTAGGAGACTTGCTTTTGAGGTCAGATGAAGAGAAGACGATCAGCTTGAGGGCAGAGGTAGTGATGCTGATGTGTTGGCACGTATGAACAGTCCTGTGACTGATTTATCAAATATAGTGTGATGACACCGTTGCATGACTGACAGTTTCATTTCAGTGTCTAGGATGATGCTCCGTAATTATCCTTCTGCCTAGAAATCCTTCTGCCCTAGAAAGGGCAAGCTGAATGCTGATCCAGTTAAATAGTTCCAGGAAAGGAATATTTTACTGGGACAAAGTGCAGTTGCAATGCAGAGGATCGCATTTGAATTAGGCAATGCATTACTTGGTGCATGACCTCTTAGTTGAAAGTAGGACATGGGCAGAATCTCATCATACCTGAAAGGGGCACATAAAGACAAATTGTTATGGCCAGGTATTCAGGCAAGTGGGAAGGCAGCAGCAAGGTCCTAAAGGCAATGACAGAGGCTCTGGAATGAAAAATAAGGAGATAGTTGCTCTGGAGGTCCAAGAGCAACATCATATATGTTCCCCTTGATACCAATGAATGTTATATCAGTGCTGGAGAGATCACTGATAGGTATCGATAAGCAGTTTGGTCTCCATACCCATTTTGAGCTTTTTGCTGCTAGTCATTCAAACTCCCTTCAACAGCAGTTTTAACTCTTATCAGCCAACAGGTGAAAAAAGTAAATGCTGCTTAGCAAAAAGAACACCAAGGAGCTCCAAACTCTAATATATGCAGCTTATGCCACAGGACAAGATACAGTGAGGCAAGCCGACAAGACAGTGGCATAGTGTCAGGAAAAAAACCCAAACATGTCAGGAGGAGTCTCCCTGTCAGTGAAAATGAACCACTGACTATTATGCATCTAGATTTAAAATCTAGGGAAGCAAAATTTTTGGGAGCAGCAAGTCTCCAAAATCTACTTTGGTAGTAACTGATTTAAAAAAAAAAGCAATCTATATAAAAATGAGGACTCTTATTGAAAAAAAGACCTAAAAGGCGCAAGTAAAAGAGTAAATGCTTGCAGTTAACATGAAGACTATTTATAGACAAGCTATCAAGGCTCAGAAGGATGGCAGGACTTCTACCACACAGACCTCAGATATGTCAGCACACCCCAGCCGAAGCCCAAAGCAATCAATTGACATGATTTAATATCAGTTTAATGGGAGCTATTTGAAGTAAGAAGACAGCTTTCAAATATCTGAGGCTAAGCTAAAAGGAGGAAAATGGAAAATAATATAAAAACTGGCAGGTTAAATATAAATGCATATGAAGGCAGGTTGGAAAAGAGTTTGAGGAACAACTTGAAAAAGACATAAAATGTCATATAAATTTGTTTTCAAACAGATAACGAAAAAAACAAAAAGCCAGCCAGAAAATTTGCAGGGCAATCAATGGCCAAGCATAAAAGGGAATACTCAGAGAACATAAGGTCAGAGCAGAAACAGTAAACATTTTTTTTGTAGCTGTCCTTTCTTTGGAGACTTTAAGAACATTTCCACATCAGAATCCTTCTTTCTGGTGGATGAATCCGAGCATATTTCATGGACTGAATTGTCAGTGGAACTCTGGAACCATCGACAAAATGAATAGTAATAAATCACTGTACTCAGATGTTGTTCAGAGCAGAGTTGTAAAGGAACGCAAGTCTGAAATAGATGAACTATTAACTGTCACATATAACTTCTTGTTTAAAACTACCTCAATACCAGCTGACATGAATTTCTTAAATGCGTTAGAAATAAAAATTCAAAACCATTGAAAACACCAGCAAAACCGATAAACACAGTGGTAGAGAATATAATGAGTGAGCTGGAAAAGGGGTTAAACAGTGAAGTGGCAAAATTTGCTGGTGATACTGTATTGTTCAGGGTAATCAAAATGAAAGCTGACTGTGAAGATTTGCAGGAGATCCTTATGATGCTAAGGGAGTAATAAAACAATAAATGAAATTGAACGCATAAATGTAAAGTAGTGCCTGCGGGAGAAACAATCCTTAGACTCAGAAATAGTTTCTATCACTCAGGAGAGAGATTTTGAAAGGTTAAGTCCTTACTAATGAACAATTAAGCTGCTAAAATACTGGGAATTATTTGGAAAAGTGTGTGGCATGAATCCATAGTGGACCCAGAACTTGAAAACTGTGTGCACTTCCAGTGCCCTCATCTCAAAAAGTTTACAGTAAAAATAGAAAAGGTAAAGAGAAGGACAAGTAGGACTGCTGAAGCTGAACAATGGCTTCCCTTCAAGGAATGGAACACAGCTTGCAAGACAAGAGAGGCATGCTGTTATAGATTTCTGTAAACAGAGAGTAGTAAAGAAAAGGTGAATAGGAGTTGTCTGGTGTCTTTTCTAATATAAGAATTATGGATATCAAATAGGCCTAACAGGTAACAGATTCAAAACAAACAGGAAAGAGACACTTCACATAATGCATCACAGGTTCTTAAATCGCTGAGCTGAGTATGTACCAGGGAAGCATCACTAGATACCTTCCCCATGCTTATACTTGGCTTCTTCCAAGTATAAGAATAGGGACTCTCCTAAGACTTGGAGTCCTAGGGGTAGGAAGCTATTCTCATGTCTTAGGAGAAGGTTGCAATTCTCATGCCATAAGGCACATTAATTTAATTCCTCTCCTTTCCATTTTCTGAGTTTATTTGTTAAAGGCTCTTATCATGTCAGCAAAATATACAAGGACCTGGAATGGAACCACTGTATCAAGAGCTTCCCAAGAAAGCTGGGGATAAACAGATAAGTTTAGTTTCTGCTGAACTTCAAGCAGAAGTCATTTTGGTTAAACGTGTATCTCCATAGAGAAAACATCCCTTTTAAGGCAGAACAATATTAGATTACCGGGTATGTGACACCATTTTTCCACGTTCCAGTTTAATGTTCACACAAGCTCTTCCTCCCAGATGTGACATTTCGCCTGACACTTACTGCATGTCATGCACTGGCCTGAAGGCAATAGGTGAAAGCGATGTGGCATTTAAAGAAAATGTTCCCAACAGCATTGTCATGATCTGCAATCGCATGAAAATCACTACTGCTTGTTTATTTACAGTGGCTTGGTTAAAGATCTGTACCCAGCCCAAGGGCATAAAGCAGTGACCTAAAGTCTTAAATAGAATTCCACTTGAAATAAAATGAAACAAAGGAAATATGCCAGAGTAATAATATTTGAAAGATCTGCTGAGTGGTAAAATAAACACTGCCTCTATTTATCTGGCTATCAGTCCATGGAGAACATGAAGTAATTTGTCACACTGGAATGGTGAGACTCATGAGTGTCTTTGGGATCACTTAACTCACATGAAAACTGAGTGGAAAGACACAAGATCAAATCCTTCCCTTCTAACTTGCTGTTACAACCAACACTGAGTAAAAAATAATTTCCCTTTCCTTTTCCCAGTGGTCATCAGTCTTATTTACCTCAGGAATCCCAGCTATGCTCAAATTTAATTTAATATCTGAAACAATCCTGTAATGTGCACTAAGAAAGCATTGTTGTATATTTGCATATTTTAAAAAGGAATTTACAAATAAACTGGATTGGTTTAAACAACTGCATTTTAAAGCACACGTGATGTTCTGTAAGGGTGTAAGGGTGACAGGGTGTCTGGATTACAGCGGTTTCCCTCTGCAAAGGGGGTGGGTCGACTTGGGAAGCACACTCAGCTGTCCCCACGGTACGCGCCGTACGGAGGTCTGTATGCGGTGCGTGCCCACACCTGCAACGCCCACTGCACGCAACACGCCAGCGGCACCCCTGCGGCGCAGAGAGCAGCCGGGGCTCTCCCCATCGGCCTGGTGGAAGAGTGATGCCCACAAAGCGCCCGTGGGAAAGGGGTGCTTGGACTGGCATCCTGATGCAGGGCACCCCCAGATTCTCTCCCCTCGACTGTGCCTGATCCCATTGCCAAGTCAGGACGTGCATTCATGCAAGGAAAAGGAGCAGGTCTGGGCTCAAATACGGCCCAAGGAACAACACAGATGCACCCATGGTTCAGGGGGATTTTCTACTTGGTCCTCCTTCTGGGTCGTATTTTTGACTGCCTCGTAGGTGGTGGTGAAGATGCTGACCCTTTTGCGCAAGAAGAACAGAAGGAGCAGCCATTGCTGTTCCTAACAACTACCTATTCAGGTATATCAAATCAAATCAGAATTACAAGACTGTTCTTTCATTTTGTGTATCCTTATGCCGCATTTACCACACGCTTTCACATTTTTGGGAAATAAGGTAGGAGGGCTACAGACGCTCTCAGTCATGACAAGGCTGCACCACTTGCCGTGTACACCACTGAACATTGAACAGAAATGTTGCTGGACAAAGCAATAGATAAAGCTCTCAAAGACTCACTGCAGTGCTTAGCAGCAATGAAAAAACAAATCCACGATATATAAATAGAAACACTGCCTATAATCTGGCAGAAATAATTTTAGAATGATTTCAAGTGGCCAGCAGTATGCAAACATGAACAATATGCACAGAGATGAATACTCAGGGACTAGCATGAGGGGGAAAAGCAACTGGAGTAGTGGCTGAGTACATAATCTGGGGTTACGGAGAGGGTAATAGAAAAAATGGTCTGGTTCTCAGGGAGGAGCTGCATGAGGAGTTCCAAAGGGTTCTCTCCCCCCATTTTAAATCCATGAGGAAAGGAAAGAAAATAATCCAGAAACAAAGGATAAACTACTTAGCACTGAAATCCTGATGCCATCAACTCTTCCTGTAAATTCAGTGGGCTTTTGATGAAGCTTTTATATACCCAGAGCAGGGAAAAGAAAAAGGAATGATCAGGAGAAACATTCTGAAAGACGGCTTAGTTATGTCTTCGGGGGATTTAAGGAAATGGCGAGGAAACGGCAATGAGCCCAGAGCAATGACACAGCTGAATGTCTTGCCTGCTTTACATTTTGCATCTCCTTAGGCTTCTCATTAGAACTCTGTCTCTGGTTTGAAACAGTAGGAGTCAGCAGGATAAATGTACTGTAAGAAACACATTTTCATCCAGCAGTTCAAAAGCCTCAGTAAAAATGGTAAAGCTTAATCTGTCCGTTGTGGGCTGTAGCAGCAGACAGCATGGGTGGGGCCTCAGTGCAAGTCTTGGCTGCCTTTTTTTTTAGGGAGCTTGAATAAAGATATTTATTCTTGGAAGAAAATAGGTCAATTATTTTCTATGGCAACTGGAAAATAAACATGCAAACTGGCAGCAAAACATCTATCCCCTGTTTAAAAAAAAAAAAAAGACCAAGTAAAAGGTTACTTTGTAATATTCATTGCTAAACTATTTATTCAGTTAAATTCCATGTTGGCTTTTTACAGCCATGCAGAGCACAGTCCACATCGCTAGGAGCTGATGGGGTGAGCCCCAAGAACTGCTGTGGAAGCTGAGCCTGAGCCTGAGCCTGAGCCTGAGCCTAAACCTGACCCAGGCCACTGCTGACAGTGAGTGGGGAGAAATCTCACCTGCATGCTCATGTAGCAGGAAATGTGAATCACGGGCACTGTCTCACTTCCACTGGGAGTTGCTGTGTGCATCTTTTGTATATAAATTAAATGTACATCTTAAAAGATGTCAGTACTATCGGGTTGTTGATGTCAGGGGGAAGGTACTTGTTTACTTACTTCCCTTGTCTCTGCAGAAGCCAGCAGAGCTTTACTTGCTTTCAATAGGGAAGCCAGCCTGCGGTTCATTCATTTCTCTTAAGCTCCAGCCACCTTTGTTTCTGTAGATAAGTTCTTCCTTCCAGAAGTCAGACGGTTTCCTCAGAGGGAGGCAAGCAACCTCCTGGCTTCTTTCAAAAGAAAGCTGACTGACTTCCCCACTGTCTTTCCTCCTCCTCCCTTTAACCAAAGGCAGCCTTAGCCACTCTCAGACTAATTAGGACTTTCAGTTGTATGCCTCCCTGGCAGCTTCTCTTTCTCTTTGTTGACAATGGGTGATGTGCCAAGCCGTTGATTGTCAGAAAAGGCAGGTAACATACACTATTATGGTCTATACTTGTCAACTGAGACTCAAATTCTTATTTCTTAGATAAATTTGGAGTAACTCAATGGATCTGAGTTGCAGGATACACTTCAAACCTAGAGTCAATTGATGTCAATTGATGAAGCTTCTACAAGTACAGCTAACAGGGGAAGTCAGCCTGTCTTCTTCTTGTGACAGCAGGAGAACTCAAAGTTATTATCTGAGTTATTTCAAAAGAAAAATGTGGGACTACAACTGAAGTCTGATTTTATAAAGTGATAGTATCTTTGAATACCATGAAAAACGGACAGCAGTAGTGAGGTAGGAGGCACAGTACTGAAACATAAAAATATCAAAATTCTTAAAAATATCTTCACATTCCCCATGAATGAAGAGTAAAACATGCTACTGCTATTAGGAACATGTTTTGATCTAAGCAGCTGTTAGATCAGGATCTCCTAAGATCTGCCAGTCGGGAAGAAAATGTAGTAATGGATTCAATCATACATCTTTTACGCAACTTGACTTACAGGAACGTACAAATCCCACTTCTTTGACTGTAGGAAAAAATCAAGCAACCTGTGATAACCTCTTCACTTACCCTTTCAAGACTCTTTCTGCCAGAACCTTAACCCAAGAGTCATCTCTCCATACTTCCAACAAACCCAACACACTTCCAACCTACCCAGCGGATTGCTCAAGCTGCTTTTTTTCTCTCTTCTGGTGTGTAGTCTCACTCCTCATCTCCCCAAGCCATATCACACACATGCACACAGGCATGTGTGTGCGCACACACTCACACATGCTTTTCCCAGTGCCTCATGCAGCCAAAGTATCTCTGCTCAGAGCATTCGAATTCCTGAGCACTTTTGTCTTGCCTTTATTTTGTGTTGAGTATCTAAGAACGCAAGAGTCCCAGGGCCAAAAAGAGAGCAAGAAAAATACAACCTTAATCCGGAGGCTGTAGTATTAGGGGTCCTCAGCCCTAAAAGTGGCCAGCTATGGGCTCTAGTGACAGCTTCCTTGAATTATTTATCTTTCATCCAATAAATGTGCACTGTGAATTGCATCCTTTCTAGGGCATACACTCTTCTTTTTAGATCTGTGCTTTAAACAAGGAGACAGGAGACAGAATCAACACCTCGAATCCTTGCTTGCTCTACGTGAAGGGGCCCTATTCCTTCCCAAGTTCCCGACATGGCCCAGCAACTCAGCCCTCTCCTTAGAAACTGATCATGTGATGTAGGAGACATCCTTTGAGCATATTTTTCAGATAAGGTCTATGAAGGATCATAGGTAAAGAGGCATGAAGAGCTAGATAACAACAGAGCTAAATTCCCAGATTAGGTTTCTTCTAAACATGTATGGTATCTACCTTTAGGTGTCTAACTAACTTCTGATCTCTAAGTACTTTTTAAGATTAAATATTTTGAGGCAGTAGGCTTTCTGGACCTCATTCTTGAAATTCCTGCCTGTATACAACACAGCTAAAGTTTAGACAGTTTGTACAATGCCTTCGGTTTCGATAATCATACAATGCCTTCGGTTCCGATAATCTTTTTCAGTCAAAATAGTGCTGTTTACCTCAGTGGTATTAATCTCCATTTTTTCTGTTGCAAATGAACCAGCACTGCGCCCAGAAGCTGCAAGCTGCTGGAACATAACTCTAATAGTCTCTTACTCTTGGATAATTTTAATAAGTAAAGATGCCAAAGGGTACTTGGGTTTGGAAAGCAAGACTGTTTTTATGATTCCTATCCACTGTAAATACTGCATGAACTTCTATTGGTACAAAACACCTCTGTTAAAAGAGACCATGCGTGAAAATTTGTTTCTCAAACATCTCCTTCTTTACTGACAAATCCTTGGGAAAAGAAATTTTGCTAAAAACACTAATTACACTCTTCTTTCTCATTTTTACCATCAAAGTTTCCATATACCCCTGTTTCTTATTTTCCTCTTGTGGAACTCACCAAAACTGATGCCATTCCCAGAGACAGCATTACACACAGGCTTGCTTAAATTAGAGTTAAGCAGAGAGAGGGAAAAAAAAAGACAACCTAACTCTTTTCTAAAAGAGTGAGAAGAGTTTCCAATGGTCCATAACCCATTTAAGCCATGGCCACCTTACACTTTGCAGGCATAAATTTCTTGGGCAAGAGAGGAAGTATGGGGTTTTTTTGCTCTTCCTCTTAGTTTCCATTCTTTGTTCTCCTGCCATGGCTCCACCACCCTTCCTGTTCCCGGAATAGCAATTTGGTGGCATCTCTGAGGAGTCTGAGAGAAGATGGGGAAAAATCTTGTGCCAGGATATGGCAGGAATGGCGGATAGGAAACAATGGAAGAAAAGAGGAGTTGAACCCTGTTGCTACAGCTGGCTAGCACAGTCATGTAGTGCCAGGAGTAATCCAGTGACCTGTGTCCAGACTATTCCAGTGTAGACTGCATGCTGGGGATGGAGGGGCAAGCCCTGTCCTCCCCGTTCACCATGTCTTCCCAAGATGCCATTTTAGAGGTGAAAAATGGCCTCCAATTAGGGATAAAATTACACTTGAGAGAGAATATTTCCTATCAACCAACCATCTGGGTTTTTCACATGCAATATGTGGATTATAATGTGGAAAAGCACTCTGTAACTTCCTGAAGAACCTGAGTACTGGAGAGGTAATTATCAATCATCCTGACTGAAATTCTCCCTGCAGGCTGGTGTGAACAGTTTTAAACACCTCCACGTATCACCTGACAACATATAAATTTTTATTCCAAAATACAAAGAAGAACAATGAATGTTGCTTATTACACTAGAGTAGTGAGTAGTTACCACACAGTGGTAACAGAAGGCATTTGGGAA
Source organism: Phaethon lepturus (assembly GCF_000687285.1). Taxonomy (NCBI): domain Eukaryota; kingdom Metazoa; phylum Chordata; class Aves; order Phaethontiformes; family Phaethontidae; genus Phaethon; species Phaethon lepturus. Next base: position 36,219 of record NW_010552659.1, read on the forward strand.
AGACAATGCAAGTGACAGCTAAACCTATTTTTGGTCAGTATATCTACAGTATTGAATAACTGACTCCATTTGGTTTGATTTGCTGGCCATCCACACTGCCAAATGTTAGTTTGTTCCTAGCAGCTCCTTAATACCTTCTAAAGCAAAACTGGGATGTGGAATTGGGCATTGTGGTGCCTAGTGAAAACTGAGGGCCAAATGCTCCGTGTTGTGCGTGCCATTAGCCTGCTCGGGAAGGAGTCAGCTCTCATTTCTGAACAAACTGATGAAAAGAGGTGCTGGCACTGATGCTGGGTATGAGCAAGATGCTAACTAGTATTTGGAAGTGGAGGAAAGAGGGGAAAGACAGAGTGGAAGTTTTGGTGATGCTCGGTCATCTATCATCTGTCGGAAAAGATATCCTGAGACCGGTGTTACAGGGTTATGCTTTCTTTGGCTGAACTGAGCACGCCATTAAGTCTCTGTTTAATTGATTCCCTGATACTTCAATGAGATGCTTGAAGCCTCAGGAAATTAAACTGAGCAATATTTTTAGAGCAAGCAATATCTTTTTGTAAGCCCTTTTACCAGCTTCTCCCCAAGCTCCTGAGAGAAGGAACAGGCTGTATAGCTGGCCAAGAGAGCTTCTGAGGTTCAGCTGTTTTCTACATATGAGGGCCTGTCTTGGAGAAAGCAAAGACATCAGAGTCTATCATTTAAAGGAAACAAGATGAAGTTCAAAGGCCTCATTAAATTCCAGTCCTAAAAATACTGCAGGGAGGAAAGCCATTTTGCTGATAAATGGGTCCACATTTATTTGCAGGCTGATGTAGCTTAAATCCAAAATCGCAAGCTTTGTAAACTTCTTGCCAGCTGGTACAGACAGGGTATATTGACACACAAGCAAGGAATTCCACATGCAGGAGGAAATCGAACATTATGAGATTAAATTGGAATATATGAGGAAACAATAAACTTAGATAAAAGAAAAATGCTAAGCTCTGTTAATGGAATACAAGTAGTTTTTCTTCAAGGAACTGGAGCGGTAACACATTTACAGATAATGTGACATTTTCCAAAATGAATTCTCCCACACGTGAAAGCACTGAGTTGGTGAAAAGAAGATTAATCTCTTATCAATGCCTTGTTTATTTTGAACACATACAGCCTTATGAGACTAATAGAATATCAGTGGCTCTGAAATACTGTAAACGTGTCATCCAGAGTTCCTACATGCACTTTTGCTTTGGGATCTCTAGGATAAACTCTACAACTGAATTGATATTCACATTTGCTATGATAGAAGATATTGATGTGACTCACATTTCTAGGATTGTTACTAAATGCAGCAAACAAAGAAAAGAGGAAATACTAAAGGAAGAACTGAAAGAATCAACCTTACTACTCATAGTGACTTATTATGAGGTCCTATCAGCCACATGGAAAAATGCACTCCCTCTTAATGCTATTGATTCTACATCCAGAAAGAAAACCATAAAAGAGCCTTTCTTTCTTTTTTTTTAAGATGGCATCCAAGATTGCTCTAATTAGCAACAGGAGACTGAAACCACACAAGAAAATAGCTGAAACATAAGCTTAAAGCATTTTGGAAAAGAAGATAAAATTCCTCAATGTGCTTCCTTTTTTAAGATTGAAAATGGAATAGCTAATTTGTGTAACAAACCTGTGTTTATGGCAAAGGTTAGTGTAGTCTGTTCCCTCAAAATGGTGGCAAAGTCAAGTATCTAATCAGAGGAGATATAAGCTTGAAATGCTTTCAGTGGGACTGAATTCCTGTTCAGAATCACAACTGCATTTAGAATCTTTTGGCTGATTTGATAAAAAATTTCTTACTATGTTCAGCATAGGGAAACAAGAAAATAATTGACAAGGACCAATGTCATGGAAGGACATGTATTAGCAAGTTCTAGCTTGTTAGGAGGAGACCCGACTCTGTTCTTCTGTTGTAATAGAGAGCTGCGAAGTTTTCACAGCTTGACTGATTTTGTGCTTTAACAGGCTAGAGGTACAAAGCATGTACCTGGGTGTTTCATTTGATAAACCACCAACACATGTCTCATTGTCCACTTCTTTGGTAGGAAAAAAAATAAAGTATATATGTGGGCAGGAAAAGTAACAACCCTGATACAGCTATATTCAAACTTGCATCCCTGGAAGTGCTGACAGTAAGTAAATTCATATGTATTCTTGGTACTTTCTTGTCTTGATCAGTCATCAGGACCATCATTCATGATGAAAAGGCATTCTTTAAAAATGAAATAACACAAAACATTTAAGACCCAGAGGGCTTTAAAGGAGCCCTAGGTGGTCTACTTACCTCTCCTGCACCACTTACTTCTCTATTTGTTTGTTCATAATGTTGGAGGAAGTTTCTGTTTTCGGGGGACGTGATAGAGCAGACACATAGCTAGCACTTACACAGGGTTAATAGGGCTACGAAAGTCCAGAAGGAATGTCTTGGGAAGAAGATAATAAGTAGTCTATGAGAAAAATGCCAGCAATGTAGCTGAATGACACCCTTGAGTTGAATTTGTTCTTTTTCACTGTGATTACTGACAAATTTAAATGCTCTGTATAATACATACGGTGCCTGTGAATTTCTGTAAGACTACGTATAAAGAGAAAGAGTTAGTTCTAATGAGCTTAAAACTTCACTCCAGTGTTGTGATATTTAAATGATCATTAAGATTTATTCAAGCAATATATATATGGGTTTGTTTTGATATTTCTGTCAGTGTTATAACCATTCTTACAGTTTTACTCTGCCTGTACACATATAAGATTGAGAGGAGAATAATTAAACAATCATTATGAGCATATGCAATCTAACAATGAAAGACAGACAAATCTTTGGCTCTTCTATAATTCTCAGCTTCACTTCCACATTGATAGAACAGTTAGTAGACTGAAGATACTTTACTACACAGAACTGTAAGAAATACATGAAAATTATGTAAAAGAAATTGAAGTTTCATTGTGATGGCCTCAGGTTGTCCTGACGTTGTCCATAAATCCTTAATTCCATCCCTTCATAGACATACAGTACCAATAATTAAAAGATCACATGTGATTTTTTTCCTGCAGGACTTCTATTTTATTCAGCATGGTGTATCATTACATTTGTCAGTGACTTCTGTAAAAATCTCATTAGATCCTTGCTGGCCTTGCAAGACTCGAACCTATTGAAAAGAAGCTGATCTTTCCTGATTTTTCACAGCAGCAGTCTGCAAAATCCTTCGTAAGCTGGGCTTCTGAAGCCCAGGGTGGGGTCAAAATCTTTGTTGGGAGCCTTCAATTTACATCTAATTAAGGCTATGAATAAGCAAACCTTGCTTTTTGCCTTCCATAAATTCCATGCTCTTCGAGACTTTCAATTGTCACCAATTCACTGTTGAAACCACTGAGCTTAGCTATGAATATCATCTTCAATAAAACATACCTCCTAAAATCTACTGGTGGAACACATGTAGCAGTTTTCAGCACTGATTATAGCTGCTATGCTATAAGACGTTGTTAGCACTAACCTTTTCCCACTGTTGGGTTCTCCTTTCCGCCACTTCTTTACGGCTTTGATTATATAGCAGCAGTGCTAGCATTATTTATGTTAGGGTTTTATACTAATGTGTATCGCCATTCTGTGAGCGTACCACTCATTTGTATGCAAATTTAGATGCAAATTCCATATTATACTACTTCTATTCTTGCTCCTGATTGGAAACCTAATTGTAAGGATTCAGCACTAATAAAACTAGTACAATTATCAGTGTCTCAATTCTTAATTTTTTTAACAGTCCTGCAATAGTTGTTGTTCCCTGAGATTCTCAACTGCTAAAATAAGGATACTTACAGACTGCAGATGTTCTCATAACCAGGGGGGTGGTGGGGGGAGGAGGAAGGAAAATTTCTAGCATTCCAGCAGTTTTGAGAGAAAAACTTTAAAATGCAAATTTTAAATGCTGACAGCAAGAAACATTTAAAGAGAATGAGAAATCCATTAATACTTTTGTATCGTAATTTTATTTTAAGGCCAGTATCAGTTTTGGGGGATCTGCCTCACATTTTATAAGAATGTTTGATACATGACTTTTTATTGTGAAACATAAAGAACTATATTGTAGAAATTTAGTTTAAAAGCAGAAAAGAAAACTCTGTTGAAAGACAGCAGCAGAAAGAACTTGAAAATGTTACTGCAAGTTAGGAAAAGATGCTTCCCCCTGTTAGAAGAACAGGGGAAAGAACCCCTTACATCACATTACTTAGGACGCAGGATCTGGATTACTGTGACATCTGGTGTGGGCTCACACTTGTTTCAATCCCAGATAAAGTCTTCTGTGCAATTATGTGGGACAGGAGCTACAGTCTCATAGGCAGCAGATTTTGAAAATGGCAAGAAAATTGTTGCTTATTGCTCTTGCATTTATCATATTTTCATTCTATGCAAAACAAAACGATAAATGGTAGCTACTTATATCCTACACATAACTTTCTGTCATAAAGCTGTTGATAGTCTAAGTAGAGTGGCCTTGACAGACATTAGACACCCATAGATTCCTTACTAAATTATCTGACTTTTTTCTGATGCTACATTTGCCATGCAGACAAGAACTACTTTTTCAGCTTAGTGCTGTCAGACAAGAGCATGCTGCTGACCTCACGTTCCTTAATCTTGACACTGACTTTACTGGATGACACCGAAATCTTGTGGATACCTTATAAGACCAGAGAGCTCGAATCTTCTTAAGATATTTTCTTCCTGACTCTGTCAGAAAATGAAGTGCAGTGAAAGACTGAGAGAAGAAATCTCTAGCTTGTACAGTAACCTAGCCAAAACTATCTTTTGTATAATCTGCGACAATCTCACCTTTCTGTAAGAAAAAAGCTTTAAAGATTATCACACCTGATCTTTGGGCAGTGTTTTTAGAAGCCCAGGGACTGCACCCACACACCACTCAGCAAGTGAAGGGGTTAAGTCAAGGATCTCTCTCCAGAAGCTCCCTGGACTTCAGTAGCAAGAGTCTCCATAAATAAACAGGTTTTGACAACCCAAAATCCAAAGAAAAAGAGGTGATCTGGAGGAATCTACTGTGGCATGATCATGACAGAAGAAGCAGCTTTACAGAGACACTGTCAAAAGCTAAGTGTAATTGGTAAAAGGGATTATCTGTCTGACACAAAGAGAAAATAAATTAGATTGGATTGACATAGTGCAACACAGATGCATAATTATCATCTTGCCTAATAAAAAGGAAAGAAAATGGCAAGAAACATCACCTTTTCTGATAGCAAAATTATAAACAATGAGCATGCATGAAATTACCTATTCAAAATCCTGTTATTATTGACATTCTGTGTGCTCTTGGCTCTGATGGTGCTCATACGAAGACACATGATGGGCCTGACAGCTGCATTACCACCATTTTTAAAGTGAAATTTTCAGGCAAGGGTATCCATAACAACATGGTTCTGTTTCTTCATATATTGTGCATGTTAGAATCAGAAACAGTTAACTCTTAACCAATGTATTTATTTAATAAGTTCCTTTCCCTGTAATACCCTGTGACAGTCAGGGAATGTACTCTTTGATATGTATTTATTGGCAGCTCTCAGAAACATGGTACTGTTTGTATAGCAAAGTTAGAGCATCAGTGGGAAGGGCATGGACCTCTCCTCCAAGCAATTTCTCTTCTCTGCAGCTTCACAGGCAGAACTTGTCAAAGGCTGTTGCCAGAGCAACTGAAACCTCTCACAAAATAGCATTTCTGATGTGAGACAGCTGTGCCCCAGGAAAATACAAAGGCAACTATTTTCAAATGGCTAGTGTTAAAGTAACTTGTTATGAAAATGCCATACTATGATAAACAGTCATAAGGGATTACAGTTTCATGGCTGGTGGGATCATTTCTTGTAATGCTGCTTTCCTGATAAATAGAAAAATAATCTACAAAACAGTGTTTATAAGGAGGCTTTTAGGATAAATTCAGCCCTTTTCTCCATGGATCAAAAAAAGCTCTTGATGTTATAAGCCTACTGACTCAACGATGGGATAAGTTCGAAGGACTGGATGCAGAGGGTCATGCCTTTTCATCAGTTCCCTATGTGTCTGTCCAGGGAGCAAGAAGAGGCAAGAAACCAAGCTGTGCAGAGCCTGAAGAACAGTAAGAGAAAAGAGGCTTTTGGGTATTGAGGTTGAAGACTATGACTATTCTTTACCGCTGTACTATAGATGCTAAAAATAACACTTCCATGCAGGTTTCTTCTCCTGTTTGATCATGCACGGCAGATCTTCAGCGAGGATGCAATCCCCTTTCAGTCTTTAGCTAGAGAAGACGCATTTGGGCTTCACAATTTTTTTTTAAAGTGACTGAGGACTGTCTGAAAACAGAGAGTCTCTAATTCATAATAAATATATTTTTCCTCTAGTCATTGATTTATTGATTTTTTTTTAAATTTGGGCTCAACTTCAAGTTGAAATTCATGAAGAAAATGTTGATTAAGAGAAGGTGAGAGACAAAGAACATATGTGAGCTAAGTTATAGCACATACAACAAGTTAAGTGGTATTAAGCAGGCTATTTTCCATTCTCAGCTTCCCAATAATTCTTATGCTGCAAGGCATGTGAAGGTATAAAGGTATCCACTGCCACTGGGTATTTTAATAGATTACATTCAGAAAAATAAGGTTGTATTGGAAAGTGGCTGTGACTGAAGAGAATTTCTAGGGCAGCAAATGTAATTTCTCAGTTTTCTTGGGGTTGGAAACAGTGATAAAGAAAAGATGTGTTGCTTATGAATGTCACTCACACCTATAACCACCTTTGTCTCAGATATGGAAGAAGAAGAAGGCAAGACTGGTGGGATCAGAAAGTGGATGCTGACTTTTGCATTTGTATTTCTCATTGGTGATATCAAACTGCAAGGTGCTGAGCATGCTACCCCTTATTAGACTAGCCCTGTTGATTTCAGTGACCCTAATAATTTACTTAAGTCCATGCCTGAAGGTTTTGCTGGATTAGGCTGGCAATGTTTGATATTTTGCAGAATAAATTCCAGAGTCCTCTCACCGGTGTATTTTTCTTCAGAAGACACAACTGACATGATACTCGTTTCAGATGTGTTCAGGTTTGGTTATGTTTCAAAATCTGACACTAGATGTCACGACAGTTATGTCATCTGAAGAAAAGTATTGTCTGCTCTTCATAGGAATATCTGTAGGGTTTTTGAGGAATTTAGGACTCTACTATGCTATCATTTGTCAAACTAATTGAAAAGTAGTTTTCTATTTTTCTTCTTCACTTTTAAATGTCATCAGTGCTCAGATGCATGACTAGAAGTACAGTGAGACAGATTTTAGTGTCACAACTGTGTAAATCAGGAGTCAGTCCATCAAAGTTAATGGATTATATAAGGCACAAACTGAATAAGCATTGTTGACTCAAAGAAATCAGTACAACCCTCTTGAAAATTATGTTAGTAACAGCTTCTGGGAACTTTCCTCTTTATCAGATTGGTCCATCTAACCCATATCATATGCTCTCCACTTTATGTCATTGTTTCCTATTTTCCCTCTTTCTTATAAGTGGAAAATTTTTGTTTCCTTTAAAATACATCAATTGGGGATCGTTACAAGATTATGGATATTTACATTGCCTGCATAAGGTGTACCTTTACTGATATACCACTTACCTTCTTCAAGAATTAGGGAAAAAATGCGCCCTTTTGCATAAAGTGTAGTTCACCATAAGACACTGAAAGAGTGTGCTCTACCATGATAATTTCATTATGGGGTTGTGAGCTGTTTCCTTTTGAATCAACTTAATCTTATGCAGTTTATACATCTTTTTAAAATCACTTAGCAATGTTTGGACACAAATATAAGCACAGAACAGATTGCCTTTCAAAATGTCTGGAATCTAGCTATGAATATTTTTCTAAATGCTGTGTCAGCTGTCCGGCTTCCAAGTGCTCCAGCGCTGGAGCACTTAACTTAGAGCATTTGTATTTGCTAAACTGATAATTTCTAGAAATCTATTTGAAGAATCCTTGTGTCATAACATTGTTTCTATACTGATAACTTTTAAGACTGGAACTTTGATCACTTTATTGCTTGTTTATATGATGTTATTAAAAACTCAAATTACTAATACATAATATTTAGTAAAGGAGACACTGTGTCTACCCTCATTTTCTCATTTCTAACAAATGAAGGTCTATCCACTGGTAATCATCTTGCATGGATTGAAAACTTCATTTAATTTTAGAAATAACTCCTCTTATCCACAGGTGTTTATTTTGCTTTTGTCTCTGTAACAGTCTCAGCTAAAAAAATGGAGTAATGTTATGGAGGCACCTTCTAAATTATGAAGTATGGCTACCCTTTGATCTCATCCTTTCTGTGGATCCAGTGCCAGCTATTTACTCACATAGTATCTCCTTACCTCAGACAGGAAGATTCAGACTTCCACATATGCAAAGACCAGAAATGAGAATACCAGCAGTAGGTACATGGAGCTCCAGTGGCATTCCATAAATCTTCATTGTCAAAGGGGAGATACACACATGTACTAAGCCAGTTCTGAGAATAAATGCCAAGACAAGAAGCAAGAATTTCCAGAGTCTGAATGGAAACCTTGTGTGTCTACAAAATATCTTGAGATAAACTCCTTAAGTACCTTTGATAACATCAGGGAATTAAATGGGAATTTGACTATTGACTTTAGTGCAAACATGGTTTTGTTTCTGAGTTAATAAGCTGAGCCAGTGTGCACTCTGATAGATGTCAGGGAGATCAAGGTCCTCAACAAAAGGACCTTTGAACAATTTCCTCTGTCTTCAAGAGCTCCTTCAGACAACCTGACTGGGTGGAGAGGGGAGAAAATGCAGGCTTGCTTCATTTCCCACATGTTTCTCATAGCAGAGTTGAAATAAAGGATCTTCTTTTTGAGGCCCTTAATTATTAAAACTCTTTGTACCCTTCTCCCTGTTCTCTCCTTCCTTTGCCCCAAAGTTTCTTTTCCACTTTAAAATCACTTTGACAATTGGGAGCTGAGCATGACCCAAAACTGTTACTTTCCAAACAGGTCATGCAGTTATTTGGTATTACTTTCTGGATGCTCTTTTACTTTAAACACTGTATATGCAAGCATTGTAATATTTTTTGTCTTTGAAACACAAGAGAACTTTTTCTGATGAGATCTTAATCATACATTAGTTTCTTGGATAGGAATATTCACTTGGCATTAAGCAGCAGTAAAGGCCTTTGCTTTCACTTCAGGCTGCTTTAGAACATTTCAAAGGCTACAGGAAATATTCTTTCTATGATTTACACTTTATCTTAATTGTGCTGCAGTATTTCCAAAATGATATTGAAGATTGTTCTTTTGTGGGTAGCTAGGAACAAAAATATCTTGTTTAACTTTTGAGCTATGTATACTTTCTTGGCAAAGACTAATTTGACAGATGGAAAAAAGATAGGTTTTTTGCTTCAAGGAAGGGTTTTACTTGAGCAGATTGCATTTTGTAACCAGTGCAAACCTTTTACAGATTGGGTTCAGTTATAAGTAACAAAACTAGGACGACTGATATTTCCCTGGCTATTTCCCAGAGCATGTTGGTTTGACAGGTTTTTTTGTAAGTCTTTGTCATGCAAGGTATCTGATTGTTTGTTCTTTTTTTCTTCTTTTTGGAAAGGAAACCAATCTCAGAGTCTAATACAACTCAGCATGGAAAAGGCAGGGAGTGAAGAAGAAAGACTTTTGTCGACCCTATCTTTTCCTGACTTGTATGCTGTTTTTCTTCTCTCTTCATCTACTACTGCAATCCTGGATATGGAACTAGAAACATAAGACTTTCTAGTAGCCTAGTGAAAGGATAAAGATCATCTAAAATGATGTCTCCATCAGACCCAACGTCAACTTGTGTGCGGAACCCTGGCAGGGAGAAGCACTGGCGTGCCAGGGGAAAGGAGATTTCTATACGATGTTGTGCTGCAAGAGTCAGGGGTATATGGAATTACCTGGCATTTCTATTTCAAGAGGCTGGGAGTTTTCCACTGAGTAGAAGTATTTTATGACAATTCATTCTATTTTTGGAGTAGCTTTCAGGATGCAGGGTTTTTGTCGCAGGATTGTGGCAACTGTGGGATGTGTTTGGTGTTTTTTTGTTTTGGTTTTTTTTAAGAATGCAGTAATATCTAGATTTATCCAAACAGATACTTCCTTTTCTCTTTATTGCGGACACTAAATATGGCAGTTGAGTTCAATTTAATTGGTGGTGGAATTCATATAACAGGAGTCAGGCAGTATTTCCTCTGTGCTTATGTTTTGTTTAACTTTCCTGCTGTCATTTAAAATATCAGCATTATTCATTTCTGAGAACTTTTGGAGAGATTATATGTTGAGCTGAAGTGCAAGTTTGCTTAAAAATAAAGAAAACAAATGATATCAGCAAATGTTCACAAGTTTACACTGCAAAGTCCATTCAAATTTTAATGGGTAATTTTTGCATTAAAATTCCACACCTCCTAGTATTTGCCCATCATTTACACTCAGCAAATTAAACTGAGGTGGGATTCCTGTTATAATGACCTTTCTGGTCCCTGGTGATGATCAGTGCGTCCTGCCCAGATGTGTACACCTAACTTTCACTCACTGACAGTCACATTTGTCTCCACATGCATCCTCTTGTCATCAAGACTTCTGTTCCAAAAGAGGTTGGTTCTTTTGCCACAGCCATGCTTCCAGCTCCCCAGAATGTGCAAAATGACATATTTCTCTCACCACTTTTCTGTGGTGAGAGAAAAATTCATGCATCTCTCTGTGGCATGTGGAAGGACATTTCTACAAGTCTGTGGACCCTCTATATGGCCCTTTTGAAATATGGTTCACCTTGGTATTTGCAAAGCGCTTCCTACAGAAGCTGATACTGATCTACCCATGAATGCAGCTGGGACCACAGTGGCAAACTTGCACTTGCTTTCAATTCTCATATATTGTATTTCGTTGCAAAGTGGCTGTTTTTCTTCCTCCACAGCTGGGCTGTAGATGCTTTACACACATCTGCTGTGCACTTCTGTCAGTCTCTGAAACTCTAACACCAATGGGCTGTGGCCATTGTATGTGCACAGGCGGAATACAAGGAAATATGGAATGTATAATAAAAGAATACATATTTCTAAACTTATTGAAAATGTAACATGCAATGGTTTTAACTTAAAATCAAGCTTATGAAGCAAAATTGCTAATATGTTTGTGTATCTGTGAAATGTATAGTTAAGGAAGACTCATTTTCCTTCGTCTCATCTCTTTTTGACTCTGATAAGAAAAACAGTCCATATTTAAAACTAAGTGTGGCAGTTACAACTGAAATGTGAGCTTGCTCACAGACACACTTAAAAAGGTGTCAAATTGTGTTTACACTTATTTAACTGCAAATTTCTGTCTAAAGAAGTATTTAAATGTTTTCAGTCAAGGTCTTGTTTTCCAGCCTAGACAAGTTGCAAACATTGTCCTCTCCAAAACAAACTTATTTTTTCTAAATTTGACCTACCTTTAAGAATTTCCAAATAAGCAGTTATTTGTCCTGTTTCTGGTTTCAATCAAAACCAAAACCAACATATTTATATTTCATAATATTGCAACTGAAGTTACTAAATTTTCTTTGTCTGTATTAAGTTGAACACAACATACTAATCTTAAGTTGCAGGGATACAAACCAGAACCAGAGTACCCAGAAATTGTTGATGCCCATGTAAATCAAAATTGGCAAGGTCTGCAGAGTTCTAGTCTTTGGGTTTGCTCCAACACTTTTAATATTGTAAAACAAACTTCTTAGCTCAGAATCCTAAAGATGCTCAGAGGATTAAACATTTAGAGAAAGGAAAGGCTGTGCAAATATTTACTTATGATTATTATTGTGGTACTTTCAGATCCAGGCCTCCAAACACTTAATAGATGTACTTAACTTTAGTGGGAGTACTTCCACTGAGTTAGTAGAAATATTCATCGGCTTGAAGTTAGACACAGATGTGTTTGCAGGATTGGAACTTTGTATTTTATATAAGTGGTATTAAATTCACCTCCAACTGTAGCTTTAAAGTTCATTTCATAATGCGACTCCTGGGGAAACAAGCTTAAAAATAATATATGGTCCTGGAAAAATATTTTGAGTTCATAAATAATATGATAGAGGATATTTTCAAACTTTGGAATAACTCTTCCATTGAGGCAGGTTTAAAGACTGTTAAAAGAAACATGAAGCTTGATTTAAACATTGGAATATATTGCCAAAGGGAAGAGAGTATACATTTTCATTTAAATGAATTAAGTTTTGCTGAATTATCTTATTTACTGCTATCACATTTACATTTCCAAGGGGCTTATTTTACAAAACACAGAAGACAAAGACATTTCATGCCTAAGGTGGATTCTCATCTTCTGTGAAAATGTGTCATATGTTTCTTGAATCTGAAATTTAGGTGTGATCACATCCTATGTAAGGAAGAGAACTCAGTGTACTAGGGACCAACTTATCCTTGCTTTTTGCCCTTTTCTTTGTTAGTAACACTGATACAAATTCTGTAAAACTCCATCAGGTCACAGTGCCACCTTCCCTGGTAGAAATGATCCAATGTGGTGCAGAGGAGCAGTGCCTAGGGCCCAGCACACTTCTCCACTGAAACAAAGCACTGCCCATAAAACTGTAGTGAACAGAAAAGTGTGTGTGGGGGTCATAATCCCCTCACTGTTCTATATGTGAAAGCAGGATCTGATCCGGAGCTTGCAATGCAGTGCTGAAAGCTGGAGGAGGTGCCTGAGAAAGGGAAAAACCACAGGAAAATGACAGCAAAGCCCTCTTTTATAGTACAGAGAATTATAGGCTGACTGAGAAGGAGAGCAAAGCACTGGGGCTGTTGATCTGTACAAGCATCTGGGAAGACAGGATGCGGTACTAACTGTAAGTCATCTTTTTGGGTAAGGTTGGGGTTTTTTTTCCGATTATTTCTAATTTTAGGTGACAATTAAATGTAAACTTTTAGGACTTTTCTATGAGGCCAAGTGCAACATCCTTGTATAGGTCCACACAGTTCTAGCAAACCTGAAAACTTACACCCAGGAAATACTTTTCCCCTATTGAGGAAGTACTTGTGGAAAAGCCATAAAATGTAAAGACTATTACAGAAATACAGAAAAAAAATTAAGACCAAAGAAGATCTTCTCCATAGGCTTCATTAAACAGTCTTGTGAATACTGCATAAAAAGATGATAATTCTCCATCATATCCTCCGAGACTGTGCCATAAGGACCACTGGCCTATGCAATCTAGTCAAAACACTAGACATCTTTTAATGCGGTCAATACCTTATGTTTAGGAGGTGAGGTTTTCTAATGCAAGGTTCAGAACAAGCAGAAGTGCCAGATGGTATAAACAGACTAAAATTTCTGGGTTTGTCTAGGGGAGGACTGCCTAAGCAATATAGAGAGGTAACCATAAAACTTTTTCTCTAGCACCTCTTTCCAAGCACAAGAAACACTCTGAGGTCAGAAGGAATAAGTTCAAAGGGGTTTAATGCCGTGCAATACCTAGGAAATTACAGACAGTGCTGTCTAAATTAAACCAAATACTTCTCCAGCCTCTGTGGTGTCACTAAAAGGTGCAAAGACTGTTTAAATTTACCTTCCTTGCCAAGATGCCAAATGCTGTACAACTGGTTTTCTATGCTGTAAGCATATTTCTTGGCCACGTATCTGAGAGACAAGCTGCTGGATTCTGCATTGACACAGATCTACTGGACATGCTCCTAACCATCCTCCAAGCCACTTCACTGAAGGGATGCAAACTTCCTTGTAAATCTGTTCCAAATCCAGTCACTTGGTCAATGTAACCTCTGCATGCCGCTTTCAGGATTTTTCTTCCTAGGAGAGAATGAATAATGTCATGGCCAGGATTTATGAAACTGAAGTCTAAACATGGTTTCTTTTTCACTAAGCACGTTCATTTTTTATCAGTAATTTTGTTACTCCCAGAACAGAGTTTGTAGATTTATAGGCTTTCTATCTAACAGAGATATATACATGTCTGAATTTACAAGTACTTTGTAGTTCCCACTAGTTAATAAATTATTATCAGAAGATACTTATTTCATCCTTTTGAGGTGACAGACAATTAAAGAGCTGTCATTTTATATCAGTTTTGCCTATATGGATCCAAATTCACACATTTTATGATGTCATTGGTTAACTATAATTCCAGGTCTAATGCCAGTGAAATATGTGGAGTTCCATCACTGATAAAGTCATCCCGATACTATTTTGTTTTAATGCATTTGCTGTAACAAAACCTTCTGAATTAGGGAGCAAGTGTATTTTTTGCTATGTCTATATTAGCAATCGGTACAATAGAATTGGAGTGGATCTGCAGAATGACACACAGTCAACAGTGTGTGTTTCACACACAGCACTAGTCTCATGCCATGGACTGAATGCTTATTAGCAGTTCAAATGCATTAGATGTGCTCTTGGAGAACCATCCACCTAAGCTTCATCTGGAAGGATGCCATTTTGTATACTCTATAGCTTCTCCACAATGCACACCGAAGTGCACAAGTCAGGGCTATGAGGAAATCCATTTCACAAATGCACTCCTGATTGGCATTAAAGTGCCCAAGCAGATGAACTTTGATGTTCAGAGATGTGGAAGACCAGGACTGACCACTCACACCTTACTTGGCAGCATTGTGTAAGAGGCCTGAGACAGATCTGTGTCAGCTAACTCTACCTGGAAGCACAGTGATTCCACGTGGGGTCCCGACAGCAATGTGGGGTCCTCGAGCTCTTTAACCCATCATTCTCACTAGTGCTCAACTAGTTTTTTTCTGTTTTATCTCAAGAATCTCTGCCATGGGGTCCAGGCTGACATGCCCTTAAGCAACCAGTGAAGAGAGCTATTACTGCCAGAATAACAGTGTTATTCAAGGTACAGGTGGGAGAATCCATTTCTAAGGGAGACATCACTGAGTTTTACAGGAGTGCGTGACCTAGTCATCAGTTGAACCCAAAGCTGACTCCAACTCTTATCTTTAAACACAAAACCATCTATCTCTTTAATACAAGCAGTGTGAATTGCAATTGATCATAGTAATGACATTCTTGAAATTGAACTTTTTTGTTTCCAGTTACCACAAGATTCACAAGAGATGAAGTTATGGACAAAAATTACCAAATAAATCAGTAGTTGCTTAACAAATTATTCTTGTCTCACTAAAGTTTGAGATGCCAAAGTACTTTGGTATTAGGTTCCTTTGCTTTTGTTTGCTTCAAGAAGTTTGAAAAGTTACTATGTTAAACACTACAGAAAAACAGAGCTTGCAGGGAGAGGTAATATTTTACATTAAACCAACTGAATATTGTACATCAGACCAAACAGGATAACCTTTGGGATCAGACCCTCTTCTCCAGGTCACTACAGGCATTGTCTTAAGCCCTACACTTTCCTTTTCATGGCATTATAAAATATTTACAGAAGCAGAAGTGCTACAGATTTCATGGGTGAAACTCTGAGTAATGGGTACTTAATTTGAGTCGCCATAGACATTGCTCAGTGGCCCTGTTTTCAGCGAAAGACAAATATTGATGATTCTGCTGAGGTCTTCATAATTATGACTCTGTGCAGAGCACAAATTTAGATGCTCAATTCCATCAAAGAACTCAGAAACAGAGCCATCGTTTCAGGGATGTGATAATATAAAGGGTTAATGCACACCTTGTGACTGACAGACCAATGCATGAATTAAAATAAATGGAGATATATTAATCCATGGCAGAACAGATTAGGGTCATGTGATCTTACCTTAAAAAGCCATGACTAATATAGAAACACTGTTCAGATCAAGACTTGATTTTTTTAACATGCACAGTGATGTCTGCATGTATGTGGCTTTTTGAAGAGGAATAAGAAGAGGAGTATGAAGAAGAAAAGGGAGGAGGAGGAAGAGAAACATAATCTGAAACATATTGAATTCAACAGGAGGAAATAATACTGGGAATGGAAAAGGACTATTTGTAGGGA
>NW_010552659.1:52310-88919 GCF_000687285.1 Phaethon lepturus
AACGACTTTTGTAATAAAGAAGAGAGAGATTCTCTGTGTCACCAGATATGTAATATAATTACCGATACAGAACAGACAGTGTAAAGGAAGAATAGAGTGAAAGAAAAGAGGGGGGCAAAGGGGAAAAGAGTGAGAGAAAAGAGTTTGATGAAGACTTACTACCTTTATGAGGTGTGTTTATGGGGAAGATCTGCTGATCTGTCTACCAAATAAAGAAGGGATATGAGCAGCCTAAATAAATGAGACTAGAAAACTCTAGGGCTAAACTGTCTTCACCTTATTCGTATGAGTAGCCTTTTGAAATCAACTAGACAAATACTATGAGCAAGCCATGCACAGTTAGAGCTTGAAGAAGTATTTGTATGTGAAACTTGGATTTCTTCAGGCAGTGTACTTCACTGAGTCACTGGGCTGGGACTCAGAAATACTACTGATAATATTTCCAACTCCCTGCCTACAAATTCTTGAACATGCTCATTTCTCTGCATACTTCCATCCCTTTTCTTTCTTTTTTATTTGACGTAGAAGCTCATTCTTTCTGTGCAAACACACTTAGCCAAGGACACATTTTTGAAGGGCATTTCTAGGTACATTTATCATGCATCAATACCTTCTTACTTACTCTCACATCATCAGTCAGGTCTAAACTTCATTCCTGTTACTTTGGCTTTTTTCATTTTAGTCATATGAATACATTTTGAGAAGGGTTGTGTTCATCTAAGAGAGAGATCTTTGGATTAGCTGGGTTTGAGTAAAACATTGTAACTACTGTGCTTAGACACATCTGTAGCTTTCCACTATGGTTTTGTCTAATAGTCTATTATCAGTTCAATTTTATAAGTGAAATAAAATGTTGGTACTAGTGTGCTATAGATAATTAGGCAAAAAGGAAACACATGCAGGAAGTTTATGAAATTTAGGATTCCATTATGAATGTCCCTAAAATACTTTGCTAATGCGATTCAATTAATTTTTTTTAACCAGAATTACCGTGTGGCCTTGGACAGCTATGGTTAGCACTAAGCAACATAAAATGCTGAATCCTGAAGGAAAAGATTGCTTTGTCAGCCAAATGCACAAAGCATGAATTCCCAAAGAGGCTCAACAACATACAGGATGATGGGAGATTAATCTTTCACGATGGCAAATTTACATATGTGTAGACTAGTGTAGGTACTCTTAAGCACTGCGAAAGGAAAGAATCTCTTCAAAAGCCTGTGCTTTGTTCTCAAAACACTATTTCTTTCACAAAATATTTTTGCAGCTTTTCTGTCAAACAAGTTCATGAAACATAATGCAACTGACCTTTATGATGTAATTCAGCCACCTAATCAAATGGTGAGTGTTTGGAGATGCTTTTATTAAATGTCTTATGCCACATTTAGACGCATTATTTGGGCAACGACACAATATTAGAAAAGTCAAGATATTTCATTTATATTTGCAGTTTCAGTGAGCTGCTCTGGTGGTTGCTTAAGTGTCAAGTGTTGTGGTCCACCTCCTCTCCTTGTTTGGAGTCACTGTGGGGCTCACATCCTACCAAAACCTCATTTGGTTTTACATCCATTTTCTTCTCCTCCACCTCTGTGTGACCCTATCTGCTCACACCACCTTATCCTTTCTGCACGAACTTTCTTCTGACCCAGCTGTCTCCACCTAATTCAAAATATGAGCTTGTCTCCACACCTTGCCTTCTAGCGTTTCTCTTTTCTACTTACACAAAACATTTCCTAAACTGAACTGCTGGGGAGGGATCCTTCATACCACGTAAGAAGGCTGGAAGAGCATCAAAGGGCCCCAAAGCATTCTGTCTGGTGAGGGATCTATTCCAGTGCTTAATCATTTTACAGTTGGGAAGTCTTCCCTTGTGTCTGGCCTGAATTTCCCTCACTGCAGTTTGAGCACATTATATTTTTTCTTGATCTCCAATAAACATGAAGAACAATTTGTTTCTATCCTTTTCAAAGTCAGTTCTCTCTTCCCTAGACTAAACAAACCGCATCCTTTCAATCTCAGAGGTCAGATTTTCTAGGCTTTTGATCATCTTTGCTGCTTCCCTCTGGTTCATAGATTTCTTAAAATGGGCTGCCCAAGCCTGAGCATAATGCTTTAAATGAGGTCTTGAGAGAGCTAACTGGGAGAGTTACAATGCATACTTCTAAGGTGTGTGTTACACATTTTTACGCACTCTTCATTATATTCAGTTTGTGATCTACTAAATCTCCTTACCATTTTGCCCAGAAGGGCCATTTAGCTGTTTGTTTTCCATCTTTTAATCGTGCAAATAATTATTTCAAGGTGTATTACCTTGTGCTTGTCCTTATTGAAACATATTTTATTTATTTAGTATTTTAATAATAAAATGAAATATTATTCCCCCCCCCCCATCATCTAAGTCACTAGTGAAAATGGTGAAAATATTGGTTTAGGAAAAGACCTAAATGCACAAAGTCGTCTATTTTGACAGAGCAACATTAATAACTATCCTTTGAGTACAGTTTTCTAACAGTTTTCCAACAGTATTCCAGTTACCATGTTATTAGATTTACTTTACTGTATATCCCCAAGTTGCTTATATCATCTAAGACCAAATCAAGATAGGCCATTTACTATTTCTCCAGTATGCGCATGGCCAATTACCGTATTATAGAAGGAAATTAGATTAGTACTACGTCACTTGTTCTTTGTAAGTTCATCCTGCTATTTACTTTCTACTCTATGGCCTTCTAGTAATTACAAATACATTGTTTAAATACTTATTTCGATATTTTTCCAAGAACTGGGGTTCAGTTAACCTATATCTTTTTTAAAGAGGGACATTATGTTTCTTTTTCTGTGAAACCGGGGAGAATGACATAAGGCTTTGAAGAATCCACTTGGCTTTCCTTGGTACAAGCCCTAGCAGGATCAATACCAGAGGTGGTGGCAGAAGGGCACAGATGGGCCAGGGTGATTGCACTGAAGACTTTTCAGATGACACTGCTACGTGTTTGAGACACATAGAAAACACATCATAGAAAATACATTTCACTCCTGGCCTGCCCAGCCAAGGCCAAACACACTCAAAAAAGCTGAACTCCCCTGTCACTTACTATCCTCCTCTTCTTTATGGTGTTAATCCCAATAACTGGTGTTTTAAGTGATACTTTACAGAGTCTGAGTGCCTTTCTCAGTGAACCTAATGAACTAGCATCTCCTCGTGCAAAACACCATGGACCTAGACAAGCGCAAGTCATTCCTCGCTGTACAGATGCTCAGTGTCTCTTGTCATACTGAGATTTATAACTCCCCAGCTGGCCTCATGCTGCATGTTTCCCCCTTTTCATCACTACAAAACACTGGTGCTATGTGTTTACTACTTTATCTATTCATTTTTCCTCATCATTTTCATTTTCCATGCTATCCACTAGGTCCCCCCTTCCCCGCCACATGAGATTGTGTCAATGATAAACTGAAAAGCGGCAGCAATGAATCACCCCTGGCAGCTATGTTCACACCTCTTCTTTAAAGCACTTTCGGGAGTGGCCGTGAGCATGCATCAACCTGCCTGTCTTTTACTGATGTGGGTGACTTGTGGACACCTGCAGCCAGCCAGCAGCCAGCCTGCCTGGATATGCCGGTGTTGTGTTAACTTACTTTGGGTGCTCAGGCACACCAGAGCTTGCGCGCTCCATTAGGTTCTGTCCCATCATATCTGGGGCCATGTTTTCAGGCTCGTTGTCTGCATAGGCAGTGAATTCACTCTTGAAGACAGCCTTGGTGCTCTGTCCCACAGACAGCGTGGGCAGGTTTCCTTGTGGCATTTGAACATGCTGCTGTCACTCATTTGGAAGTCTATGTATGCAAGGATTCAGACCCAGTTCACCTCAAATCATTGATGTGAAGGACTGAGTAACCACAGAAACAAAAAGCCATACAGATTAATTAAAATATAAATAAAATACATATTGTGACTTCTCAAAAATCATTAATGATCACATTATTTTATCTTCTACCTAGATAGTTTTCTGCTTGAACA
Organism: Phaethon lepturus; assembly: GCF_000687285.1. Lineage (NCBI taxonomy): Eukaryota > Metazoa > Chordata > Aves > Phaethontiformes > Phaethontidae > Phaethon > Phaethon lepturus. The sequence continues at coordinate 56,329 of NW_010552659.1, forward strand.
TTTTCCAAATAATAATCCTTTCTTTGATGTAAGAATGTGCTGAATATCTGAAGACTTTCTTAAGGGAGAGATAGAGACCAGTTGTTGATTTTTGAGCAGGTTGCATATACTAAACACCTACAGTCTTTGTCCGCATTGATGGTGCTGCAGTAAATTATGCCATGCTGAAGTCAGGCAGGTAATAAGATCTGATATTGGCAGTAGAAAATAAGCAAAATCCTCGTAGTAACATCAAAACAATTTCATAAATGGCAAAAAAAAAAAAGTTATGAGGAACATGTTGCTTATTTAATGAGTCCTTGACCATCTTAAAAATTTGAATGAGCAATACGACTTACACAGTCAAAGTATGAAAGTTGTAAAGGGATTTTCTAGACTTGCTTGTGCAACCAAAGAGAACTCATGTAGGAATAAGATTTAAAGATTTAACATTAAAGATGGTGTGTTTTGCTTTTCTCCAGATGTAGCAAAAATTGCTCTGTCATATATTTTGTAGTGAGCATGTCAGAAATTAGCTTTTACTGTAGTTTTGTGGCTACAGAGAGATGCTCGTCTCAATACATGGATAACCCAGCAAGCGTATAGCGAAGCAGACTTAGGCACTTAATTATTGTTCCTCATTCGTCCCTTCACAAATCCTCAGAGAGAACAGAATGTTCTCTGCCTTGAGTTACAATTTTTCCTCTTCAGTGTTGCATCGTATCACAGAGGATTTTCCAGTTCTTTTTGTGTTTTATTGTCTTTGGTTCCCGGCTTTCCTAATCAAAGCCTTCAGTTGTCTCCAGTAAGGGGCATAACATTTTGAATACATGAGAAATGTATTAGTATGCCTAAGCTCTTTGCTACAACTATGTGCATGTATAATGTGCTCCCACTGGATTTACTCTTTCATTTCTGTGTTGGCAGAAAAAAGAAATTGAGTAACTGCATCTCTTCATTTGCAATCTCTGAACTGCTCAGCTTTATGCCGGTACTGATACTGTGTCCAAAAATGCAGACAAGGATTTGATTGCTTGCAAAATAAGAGGACCTTTTCTGAGCCCCCAGAACTCCAGGTTACAAGATATGCTTACCTGCCTAAGGGCTGCAGGGCCACATTTATTCTGTACCTGAGTTAGCATGTTGCCAAAATGACTCAGCCCACCTTACTATAAGTGGTATTATTCCCTTAGAACGGTGGGGGCGGGGGGGGAATTAAAGCCAATGGAAAGCTATAGACCAACGTAACACGAGCCATTAAATGGGAGAAACAGACACATAACCCTATCTATCTTAGCCATTCAATCAATATGAAATTGCATTCATAATTGGGGCCTGTGAATGAGCAAAGCTCCTTCAGCCATTCTTCTTCTCACGGTTTTGGGAAATAGCAAGATCCCAAGCTTGAAGACAAGATGAAGGAATGTGGGAAGCACTATTTCCAAGCAGTTAATACACTGTCTGTGAGCAATGGCAGCAACTGTATGCCTGTTAGACTTCCACATGAATAAAGCATGATTGGGAGACACTCCTGATCCCCTTGATTTTCTCTCTGTGAAGTATGAGAACTCTGTTCTTGAGTGCTAACACAGTTTTCCCAGTCAGTCCTCAAGCCAGAGTTCAGGAGTCAGAAAAGACTTTGGCAGGTGCACAGAATGGCTTAAGACTCAGAGGCTGAGCCGTCAAGAGCAACCAGCCATTTCCTGGACAAAGAAAAAACAATGTTGAAGAAAGAAATGCAGAAAGAGAAAAAGGGAAGGGAGGGGAGCACTGAAGAAAAAAGTAAATCACAAATTTTCATGTCACTAAAGCAAAAGACTGGAGGTCCAAGCTTCTGGGATCTATTGAGAGCTTTCCAGTCATTAGACTGACCTGGCCTCTCTCCCCTTGCATCTCTGCATGTTCCCAGTGATATAATTCCCGTTATACCACTTACTTGTATATGCCTATGCAGGCATGCCGAAAGGCTTTAAACAGTGAAGGAAAGTATCTGATGTGTGCCAATTTTTTATCATTATTAGAGGGGATTAGATATTGCAGGTAAAACTCATCTTTCTCCTTCAAACTGCATCCCTGGAAGTGCTCTGCAGTTGTGTCAAACTCACCAAAGGACCAGCTCTGTGGCCCATCAACTGATCTATGGCAGCTTTGTGGTTAAGCCACTCCACAGCTATTTCTTATCTCTCTGCCACTGACTTCTCCTGACAAAACACAAATTTCTCTGTGTCTTAACTCCTGATTTATAGAATGGAAATGTTCCCAGCAGGCACATTACGAAGATCAGCCCATTTATGATGTGTTCACACAGTCCATGTAGTATTGTACTTGGCGGACGGGGGGGGAGGGGGTTGCAGGAGTTCTGACCTAAACAATGTGTTTGTGAGGCAGAAAAAATAGATTCTCACTCTGCTACTCTTGTCCAGCACCTAGATTCCCCATTACTGACACACATTATATCTAAAATTTCATGAGAATGCATTAGAAAAAACCTGGACAAGACTAACACACACCAGAGACTGAAGTAATAGGCACAATTATCTGGTGGGAAAAGAAAAAATAAACACAATTATCTGAATAAAACCAGAACTTGCAATACTTAGATAGGAGGCATACCAATTTTGATTTGAATGAGTTACCAGTTCAGTGCTCGTATATCTACTTAAGCTGTCAAAACATTACATGCCATGGAATATATTATATATATTAGATGGGTCAGATTTAGGCCACTTCCTTCCCACATACAAAATCGGAGGTGGTTAAGTAGGGCACAGATTTTAAGCTTGTTCATGGCCTCCCATAATCCTACTCTCAACAAGTCCTGTAGTAGGAGGACTACTACTTTGCCAAAAGGCAAAGAGAATTAATCAGAAGGAATAATTTATATTTTTTGTTATTACTGCCTATCAGTCTGATGTTCTCAATGCTTTCCTCTGACACAAGTCCTTAAACAGCCAGGCGTGATATGGAGCAAATGACTTATCATTTGACCACATCTCGCACTCTCCAGAAGTTGCCTGAGATTCTCATGCACTTACTACATGTTGTTGCAGTCTTTCTACCACTCTGTCACCCCACACAGCAGAAGTATTAAATTGACCTGCTCTACTGCTCTGTAATCTGCAGACCAGCTGGCTCTTGTACATGAGGCTGTGGAAAAGGGAGGAGACTAAGATGCTGTGAAGCAGATGCAAATTACATCTCAGTAGGGCTCAGTGTTGAAAATAGGAATATAAGAATATAAGAAATACCCTACTGTGCTGGACCAGTATTCTGCCTCCACCACTGGCAGTAGGAGATGCTATTCAGGGAGAGCATGCATTCTTGGCCGCTCTCTCCCTATCCCTCCTTCTGTGTTCACAGTCATTGATTAAAGAATTCCTGTTTATTTTCTTTCATATAGTATTGGACTGGTTTTCCAGGAGTTTCTAATTCCTTTCATCTCCTGCTGAAACTATCTGCCTCCAAAATTCATGGCAGAATTTCAGAAACTTGACTGCCTGCTGTGTGAAAAAATATGCACCTTTACCTGTTTTAAACCCATTTTCCACTAGTTTTAATGAGTGACACCTAGTTTTATCATGGAAAGATTTGGTGAGTTAGCAGCTCTGCATTCACTTCACTGAGTGCCTTCACGTTTCTCACTGAGCGTTCTCCACTCAAAACTGAAGATTCAGTCCCTGAAGTGTCTCCTTTTAATGCAATTGCCTGACATTCTTAATAATTTCTCTTGCCTTTCTCTGCACCTTTTCTAACTCCACTATGACTCCTTGTGATGTGAGGATCAAACTGCACCCAGTGTCCAAGAGGTGTGTACGAGATTTTGTATTACAGCAAAATGATGCTTTCTGTTATGTTCTCAGTGCCCTTTCTGATGAAGTTTGACCTTTTTTTTGGCCTTTTGACTGCTATTGTGTCTTAAGCTGATGATTCAGAGAACTGCTGATGATGACTGCTGGCTCTCTTCCCTGAGGTGCAACTGCCAATTTCAAGTTCAGCATCCCATAAGCACAGTTTAGACTATTTTCCCTCAGGATTAATGACATCACTTTTTTTTATACTGATGCTAATTGGTTGCCTTGTTGTTCACTCACTCAGCTTTGTGAGGTTTTTCTCGAAAACAGAAGGCCAAAAGGCACATTCCTCAACTGCAACCGCAACATGCAGCTGCATGAGATCCCTCATGTGACTGGAGCACTTCCAGCACACGAAGCACTTTGCAGATGCCCAGCAAAGAGGTGACTCAGCACACAGGAGCATCTCTCCTCCTACCTGAACTGGCTCTCAGGTGCTGGGAGAGAAGGAAGTTGAAATACCTGCATGCTTAGTAGGGATTAGCTATTTGCATGATGGTAAAATGTTCTTCAGCCATTTCTGGAATGACTAAAAGATAAAATGCTTGCAAGTGAGTGGTTATGATTTAATCTTTAGGATCAAAAATGGAGAAGAATTTCCTTGCCTGGACAACTATGAGAATTCTGCAGCCTAGTGAAGAGTTCACATACCTTCTCCTTCACTGGCTTCTGTGTGCAGTGACAGCTGGTCTGTCAGCTCTTCTGACCATTCAGTTTGTTTGTTCAGCCCTTTGGGATCCATCTTTTATGTCAGGCTATTCTTATCTTCAGGGACATCAGACACACCAATTCCCCAGGCCAGAACACAGAAAGGTAAAGGAAGCATACTTCACATCCTACCATGGAATTAAATAACACTGTAGTGTAGTATCAGTCAGGCAAATTAATTTCAACTGTAATGACAGAGCCAGAATACCTCACTGTTTTCAAAATTTCCCCAATATGAGACAGATCTAGCAATAAAAAGCAGCAAATAAAAATCTGCAACTGGCCAGGGAAGACCTGGCCAGGGAATATCAGGGACAGGAGATTTATGTTACAGTCTGTAAGAATCATGTGAAGGGCTGTCAGAGTCACAGTAGCAAGCATCCTTTGGAGTCTTGAATCAGGAGCTAAAATAGTACTACACAAGCCAGTTGTTCTGATGGGCTGTGCTTTATGTGCAGCATAAAACTTGTTTCTCTTTATCCATGCTTTGTTTCCAAAGCTTGTACTGAAATGAAATGCTTCAGAAACATATTTTGCAAGCAATCTGCAATCTTTCAGTCTTCAGTAATGTATGTGAAAGACAGTTCAATCTTCTAGTGCTCGCCTACAATGTGAAAATTATTGGTTCATCATCTTCACGATATCTGTCTTTAATTTAAAAAAAACCCACCACAATAAGATTACACCATAAAAGACAAATCATATATTCTGCCTCAGGTAGCCACTCTTAGAATCCCTCTTCCAGGACTACTTAGTCCATGCTCTAAATTAGCATTTCCTAGAAAAAATGAGCTGTTTCCCCTCAGAACATGTCTCTGCAGGCCAGAAGCTTCCACTTAAACTTTTCTCAGCAGGACTGCCACCACTCCCACTTCCAGGGCAAGGTCCCTCAGGCAAGCAGTGTCAGCCTCTTACAGGACAGCAATAGCTAATCTTAATTCCTGGCAGTGTGTGTAGCTATATGATGGCGGGGAGCAAAGGACACAGAGCCAGGCTTCTCAGTGGCACCCAGTGAAAGGACGAGAGGACACATATTGAAATACAGGGAATTCCATTTAGACATAAGAAAAAGCTTTTTTCACTGTAAGGCTGGTATAACACTGGAACAGCTTGCTGAGGCAGATTGTGGAGTCTCTATTCTTGCAGCTGGTTAAAAACTCGACATGGCCCTGAGCAACTTGCTTTTGCTGACCCTGCTCTGAGCAGGGAGGATTGGACTAAACCATCACTAAGGACCCCTTCCAACTTCAACCTTTCTCTGTGATTCTGTGTGAACATCCACAGACTTGAAAATAGCAAACTCATTGCTCTGCTTTCTTGCTGATTTGTCACAGGATATATGAGGGTTTGAATGCAACTCTCAAGCACGTATGTTTGGGATAGGATGGGTTTACACCGAGACAACTCAAGAAGAACAATAAACTTGAAAGACAGACATGTAATTTATTTTTGGACATATGTCTCTGTCACGTGCTGTAAACCTGACTATCCACTGGGAAGTGAAAGGAAAAATCCCCCAGAACCAGCATAATAACAATTAAAGACCATGTCTCAGTAAAGAACTTGCACCTATATTTGCCTACATATTTTAGTGGAACTTGCTTAAGCACCCTGCCAAATCAGGACTAAAATCCACCAATACTAACAGGCACTTCACTTCTACAGGGTAACTTACTTAATTACACTAATACCTTTCAAGAGATTTATTCCTCTCTTGAGGAATGCATTTTTCCCTGGTGTTTTAGGAAAGCCTATGACAGACATTATGATGTGTTAAGTGAACTGCTAAAGATTTCCAAATAGTCCCAGATAACAAAGAACACTTTTTCTTTAATGTGCTTTAGAGGAGTAAAGTAAATATATCTGGAAATTTAGGAGCGTCAGTTGAAGTGTTTATGAAGTTGTACCTGAGCTATTTGGTTGTAACAATGTTTAACTGTAATTTAGTGGTCTTATTTTGCAAAATTTTTTGTCTTTTTTTATGGTTTGTTTTTTATGGGACTAGGCAATTTACTCTGCTGTGCGACTACAGGTTAGAGCGTCATGCTACAAACTGAGATCCACCTTTTGCTGTTTCATATGGCAATCCAGCTTCTTAGATGGTTCTAGGAATCATTTTGCACAAGTATGGGTACAGACAAGTATCAGCCTCATTCACCCATCTTGAAGGAACACACAGATTTTAGGCCAAAAGAAGTCCTTTTGAAGAGACTTCAGTTGCTTAACCAAACCCATTAGCTATTCATTTCCAGAAGAATGCAGAGATGTAACCACAGTACAGATATTGCTAATAAACGTACCAGAGCCTACTCCTTCCATCAGATAGCGCTGAAAACAGTTGTCTTTCTAGCATGATCAAGGTTAGATGAGTTCAGCACCTGTTGCAGCAAAATGTGGTAACTATTGAGTGTGTTTTTCTGAAGCAGGTGTTGAACTCCCTTGACCTTATTGACATCAGCCGGACAAACGGACAACTGTTTTTCCTCAACAAAAAGCACATGTGTGATCTTGACGTACAGTAGTTTCTCTGACTTTGAGAGAGCCTAAAAGTAAACTCTGAAGTTTGCAGCTTAATAATTTCAATAAAGTGGGAATCAGCCCTGAACTAAACACCTTCTCCAATCTAAACTTGAACTTTAAAAGGTTTGTGATTGATTAATTTAGATGATGCCTCTGACAAGGACATCAGTTCTTATTCTCTCTATTCAGCTCTTTTTTTCAGCCATCTGGAAACCTATACCTGACCTCTCCCTTAAATATCTCCAGATGCACTTGTTTTTCAACCTCAGCTACTTCTGAAAGCTTTGGCACCCTAACCTCTGTAATATCGTTCAGCACAGAGCTATTGCTTTCTGTAAGATTTGTTTCTTGGACATTTATATTAGAAAGGATTTTCTTATTTCATACCCATTCCTTCAGGAACAATAAGTGAATTTGTACCATTTTGTCATGTGTTGGTAGTGTGATAATCACATACTGAGTAAGAAGATTTATCTGGGTAGATGTTTTACTCCTGATTTAGGCCTTCTTTCCTCCCAAGTTATAATCGTGTTACCCTTTTCCAGAGGGAAATATACTATTCTATATAATGACTTTCAATGGAAGTTAATAACAACATTGTTCACGAGGCTTTGCCCTTTCACTTTTTTTTGGTAATTTTCAGATGCTTGGTTCAATGGACCAAACAGTTACGCCTTCCATTTACAGAGTACCAAGTTGCACTGGAAAAAAACACACTTGAAAAGTCTACAGCTGTACATAATCATGAAATAGTAATACTTGAACTTGTTTTCAAACCCTTAAAATACATTAGCATGTATATGTGAGTATGAGATTATAAAAATTGCAAGTGTATGGCAGTGTATAATAATGTTCGCATACAGACATAATAAAAAATATAGGTAAACACAAATGCTTCTAAGATATTGAAAGAACAGAAATTCTGTTGCCAAAGAAAATAGTATTTTACTGAGTAAAACTAATTAATGATCTCTTATTTTTCTTCTTATTCTTTTGATTTTGTATTCTCCCTGCCCCTACTGAGCCACTAGATATACAGAAATAAAGTAATTTTAATTTCTTTCTTTAATTTCATGAATGCCCCTGTGAGCCGTATCTAAAAATTGGTTCATTCAGAAAAGAGATTATCATGAGCAGAGAATTACTATTGTATTTTTCAGTCGAAAAAGGGGGTATGAAGTTAGTTCAATATCTGGACTGTCTGTTTCTAGGACTTTTCAAGATGTGCATTATGTGAAAAAATGAAATTATTTCCTACTTTGTCTATGTTCAGGAACAAAGGGAAGAAAACAGCCTTATAGTTTGTATACTGAACTGGAATTTGGAACATCAATATAACATGTGCAAAATAAATGTCTCTCTGCTTTTAGCGTTAACACTCATGGACTGGAAAAGGTTACTAAGCTTTCCTGAAAAGATATATATATTGCTCCTGCTTTTGCCCATCTTTTTACTTCCTGGCATAAGAGCTAATTGTTTCAGAAGGGAGCTGATTTGTCCCTCATGATATAGAACTAATTGTGAGTAATTACTTTTAAATAAAAACATGTAAAAATATAAATAGATTACAAAAGAAAAGCAATATATGTGTTAATATGGTGGATGCTGGCAATCTATCATGCAAATGAGATGATTGTTATTTTTCTCCTCTTTTTCAAGCACTTGACTTTTTTCTTACACTGTGAGGCCCATACACATCATGGTCTTCCTCCCTGCCACATAGGCAAGGGTGCTGCACTGTTTCCAAAACTTGTAGTCAGAAAATTTACCCTCCTCATCCTCTTCTATTGCATGGGTGTCTTACCCTGGTCCTGTCCTTGCTACCAGGCCTTCTCAGTTCAGGTCCACTACCTGCGCCCCTGAGCAGCATCTCATATGTGATGCACTGAGGTTAGTTAGTTCTTATATGCAGATCACGAGCACCTCATATGGCAAATGCTTTAGTTGACAGCAGTAGAGAGGGTTATAGTTATGTATTCCTACAAAGCCAGCTTGACCTCATGTTCCCTTTGGTACATTTTTGCCATGAAACCTCTTAACCTGTGGTTAAGTGGGACTGATCAGCAGAGCCATCAGCCCAGGCAAGGAGTAGTCAGTGGATCTTTTTAGTAAGAAAAGCAGTCCTCACAGTAAGAGAACTGGCTTTTCTTGCTCCACTACAGTGGAATTCATTGATGTGTTAGTGAGGGTCTCTGCCAGACAGCAGTCTCAGCCCTTGGAGGCTGAACCTGACCTAGACAGGTCAGCACAGAGCTCCCTCCTTCATCTCAGTGAAAACAGTCTTTTTTTTCCTGTTGTAGTCACGCTTTGGACTCCTCCTGGGTCTCTCTCCAAGAGGAAGTCCGGCTTCGATCTTGGTTGAAAAATTAATCTATGATTTTTTTTTTTTTTTGAAAGGTTGGACCAGATGATCCTTGAGGTCCCTTCCAACCTGGTATTCTATGATTTTTCTGCCTAAACTACTCTTGCATGTTCTATATAATCCATGCCTTTTAAAAAAAATCTGGACAGGATGAAACCCACAAAATTTTTCCTGTCTTTTGAAATTTGTGTCTCAAGGCTCATAAAGGGTCAGTTATCTCCACACAGAGACTGTCTTAGTGAGTCACAGATGATGTTAAAACCTGTTAAGCACCAGTAAGACAGGGCAGCTTAGTATGATCTGAAACTCCATTACAGCTCAGATGGTACTAGTGACCTCTCTGTAGAATGTTTTCATCTCTGCAAACTGCAAAGCTGCCATCTGGACTCCATTCACCCTGCAACTGCACTACACAAATTCAGTTACTTTCAGGTATGAGACTGCTCTGTCATGAAAAAAAAGAGACCTTCTGCCTTGATTCGTTTAAAAGACACCAGGGCACTAGGTACTACCTGTAGTCACATTATGTGCGAATACAAGTATAAACAAGCACTCAAGGAAAAAGAGAGTTTATTGGTAACTGGGATTCTTTCAGGTTGTGTTGTCTATGGGTATACTTGCAGTTTTCTCCCCAACCACTCTCTCCTGGGTCTCTGAAAATGTGCAGGATATATGAAGCCAAGAGGAGCAGCTTAGGGCCATAGCACCACTTACATGCATAGCCTTTGCTTTCTGGGGAGCATAGCTGAATGGGTGGAGGCGCTGAGCACTGCTGCAGGTGGTGTCCAAGCAAAGAACCCCACTCCACTGTGCCAAGAAGCACATAGGTCATGTATCCTGAAGAAGTCCAGCTATTGGTAAGCAGCTTCCCTATTCTGGAAAAAGAGCCCAGTGCCAGGAAGCTGATGTTGTGGACACCCCAGCAGTAGTCCTCGGGGTGCTGCATTGCTGCCAGAAGTGCTTGTGGAATGGTTACAAGATGTGACCGGGCTCTCTCCATCAGAATAGTCATCAATACAACAGCAAATCATCGTGCTGCTTGCCAGCCTCTTTACAGCTCCACAATCTGAAATTACTCAGGTCTGACTGTGTGAAGCTTCACTTAACTTTCATCTTGTAATACAACGTTTTGTTCCATTACAGCATTATTATCCAGCCACAGGTTTTTTGTTTAGCTTGCATTAAATATGTCATTCAGTAGTACATTTAATAAACATCAGCTACCTTTGAACTGAAGATTTATGTAAATAGTAGGTATGAGAGTACTTTTGAAAATACAAGGAAAATAATTACTTAGAGGGGAACAGGTAGAATTCTGGCCCAAACCAAAATAAGTGAGAAATTAAACAGCTGAAACTGAGTTGTCTTGCAAATATACAACATCAAATATTTGCTTTATTACTATTACACAAAAGGCTTATATAGTAAGCCTCCGTCAGAAGCTCAGCCAGTACAAACGCTGGGCCACAGCAACTGAATTTCTGGACCAGGAGTACGCGTTTAAGGAAGGCAGAAAACATTTTCCATCTACTAACCTTCTACACAATTCCTGCTACTCTAACAATTTAAACTAATAGAGCACCTGGCCCCTACTGAATCTCCATCTTATTAGAAACACATTGACTCCGATGGCTGCTTGGGAAGCCAAGAACCACATTCATCACTGGGCTATCTCATCTGACATCAGTGAGATCAGAATTTGGCTTTAATCCTCCAAACCGCACACCATTTTTACACAGCAACTATGTGAAAATTAACCTTGAGTGCTACACTAATTCTACTATATTTGGAGACTGACACTGACTGTTTCTCTTTGTTCAAAACTTCTCTTAATAACATCCTTAATCATCTATCTTTAAATGAAAAGCCTTTAGTCCACTGGTATGGAAGAAGGAAAAATTAGAGCTACTTCTCCTTCAGCCTTAGGGTTAAGACAGCACTGGCGGCACTCAGTACCCACAACAGACACAGAATTGCCGGACCAGGCAGGCAACAAGCTACTTGAGAACAAAGACTTGGGAGGCATGCATAAGCCCCTTTTCCCCTAAAATATCTAAGACTCTGGCAACAGCCAGTATTCCTTAGTGGCAGTTGAGCTCTTATTTTGCAGCAGCAGATAGGGCTGGGCCTTCACACCACATGCTGTCAGGAATATTACAGCCTGGAGAATAGCCTGGCTTTTTCTCATTGAAGAATGGAAACTTGCCGTACATTATTCAATTTGTATGTTCTGATTTTGTTTTGATTTTGGCTGCTGAATAGAAATAGGAAGACAGAAAAAGTTCTGTTTAATGTACAGAAAGTGTTTGAGACAAGATGTGATGGAAAAGATAATTGTATAGGTATTGATTTGTTAAAAATACTCTTTTTTTTCTTAATCTAGAGACCTTTCAAACATCTTTATAATTTTTGAGAACAGCTTTAAAATGAAACAAGGACTTCTGGTGGAAGATTTTTTACAGTTACATTTCCATTTTAGCTGGATTTTGGATGAAAATTATGTTGTATTCATAACATTTTAATGGTATTTTGATAATACTCTATGGCATCAAAGTGCCAATAATATATAATTTGTCTCTCTACACTATGTCAAAATTATGGCTTTTATGTATCAGAGCTTGCAGTCACAAACCTTATTTTTAATACCTGATTCAGATATATTTTAGGTGTTTGCACTTTCAAAAGGTGGCTCGGATGAAAAATGGTCATAACTTAAGTTTCAAACTGAACTTCCCCCTGAAAATCAGAATCTGCTTAAGTACCCTGAATTCGGCTAATTAGTCACTTCCAGAAATTTAGGCTGATACTCCCAATAAATTCATCAGAGATTTCTATCTATCTATTTCAAACACAGGATAAAACCAGAAATGCTGGACACCCCTCTCACTGTGCCTGTGTTTGTGCATGTGTGTATATATATACCTCGCTTGTGCAAAAGTTACAAAGTTTTGCATAACAAAGTTCCTCGAGCTACTTAATCATTTTTGTTGTTCCATAGTTTGGGAGAGATAATTGCAGGGAGTTCTGAACAAGTTGACTTTTACGTAATTATCAGAAAATCAGCATTCTGGAATGCTTCTTGTGTGATAAGCATTGTTTGCGAAGTAGTTTTATGTCTTATAAATAATAGACTTTTAATTAAGCTTTCTTTTCACTGGCCTTTTTAAAAAGAAAAAATAAAGAAACCAAGGACACACTGCTAGAATTGATAACGTTATTTATTACAGAGCTTTTAAAAACATTTTCATAAATGGTTGACTAACGACACAAAGATTTAGATCCTGCACTCTAACTTGAGCTTGCTCTGATGATCTTATCTATAAATGATTAGCAGGTTTATGGGATAGGAAAAAGTGGAATTTTCTTTGGTTTTCAGTACAAATCATGCCCAGAACATGTTCTTTGGCATCCTGAAAACCAAAATAGAACAAGAATGTGTTTCTTAATATGAAATATTAATCTAAATTGAAGTATGTTCACCCTCTGGGGGTTCTATTCTGATTTTTAGTGATTGCCAAGTATCTCTATAGATGACTGATTTGGTGAGTGCTCTCCCCAGCATTCAGCAGTACAAGTACTAGAAATATGTAGTTGTGTAACATCACAGAGATGGGATTTTGCCAATGAGACATGAACATAAATTGCAAATAAGAAAAAAGATGGTTTTACCTTTTTCTCTGCAGAGTGCAACTTATGAACCTCTCCTTCACCACGTGCTATCCTACCCATGCAGAAACTTCGTCTATAATAAAGCCAGAAGCAGTCTTGTCTAAATGGTGTAAATCTGGATGAACACCCATTGTTGCCTTCTCCAGATACTTTATGATTTGGGAAATGGAAAGCTGAGAGATTTACATAGTTGAACAATTGCCTACGAAGCCTGGCACATGCAGCTCATTAATGCAGTAGATACACTGACCACATCTCACAAGGCAGTTGAAAAAGCCATCCACAGATATAGAGCCAAAATGTTTTTGAAAGAAGCAGAAGCCAAATTTCACTTTGGGCCAAGAGATGGTACTATTAAAGATACAGGTGCTACTTTGTACTCGGATAGTAAGAGTTTGACCGTTAGTGGCATCAACAGTCTTAGATCACAACCAATAAGAAAAAGTAAAATTTACGTTTGCCATAGAGGTCTACTCTGTAAAATATATGCAAAATGTTAGGTGCTTTTTCACAGATTTGGGATGATGCTTCTCATAGACCTTTTGCTTTGGAGGGCTATTAGCAAAAGCCCTTCTTATGACTTTTGAAACATTAGAGGAGATCCTATGTTATGGCACTGAGAAGCAGAGCAGTTTACATACTTTTTTTTAGATACTGTAACAAGACATTACTTTGCATATTATTAAATTTTAAAAGCAGAGCCCCTTTCTTACCTGAGATGAGGTACTAAGCCTTACAGGCTTTGTAAAATTATGAGATATATAAATGTTAAGAGGCTAATCTAAAACAAAAATATATTACAATTTCAGCATTTCATTATGCTTTAATTTTAAAAAAATATGTTAGTGTCTGTCAGTTTATATCTACAGTTGTTGCCCTAAGGTCTGATAAAAAGGAGTTTTTTTAAAATCTAGTCCAAAAAATATTCCTTATGGTTAGAAATAATGAAAAAAACCAGTATGTATGTATGCAGATGAGAACACAGATGCCTTTATCTTTCCTAAATTGAGTGAGGAAAAGCTCAAATGAAGAGTGAAGTAATTTTGGTTATTTGATGAAAGCTTACAGTACACAGGCAGATCTCTCAGAGGCAATGCCATCATCAGAAATAATACTGGAGGGATAAGTGATAAGAAATGGATATCCACAAAGAGCTGGAGCAGACAAGCAAAGCAAACAAAGAATTGAAATCCTGCCATCTCTGTATCACTTGCTTATATATGGATGGAATCTATTCCATGACAAAGTAGTTAGGTCTACATGTTGCAATGGAGCAGAGACTAATTTATTTTCCCATTATAACTATTATCCCATTTTAACTTACTGAGAATACCCATCAGGATACAACTTCAATATGTGTAAAATAAAGTACTAATAGCAGGACTTTATGGTTTGGAGTCCTGCAGTTTCCAGGCTCCATTGATTTCTTTGCAGGTTGACAAATGAGACTGGTGTCGAGTAACTTCTAAGAACAGGCACTCTCCTCTGACTCCATTCTGTCACTCTTCCTACCAACTGTCCAGTGCCTTTCATTTGTGCCACCTATTTGTTTAAAGCCAACTGAGATTTTAATGTTAAACAAAGCACAGATTAGTTGACAGACACAGTTGTTGATACAGAACACTAAAGAACATTTCTTTCCCTGTTTCTGCTGGCAAGATCTGCAATGGCATTTCACAGTTGTGGTGTGTTTCTCATTGCTAAACAAAACCTGCTTAATTCTGAAGCCCCTGGAAGTATTGGTGCTACAAAATGACACTTGTTTGTAAATGGTCATCAGAAAAGAAGACAAAAATTAACCTGTAAGAACAGCTGTTAAAATTCTCCTTCTGCCTTCAGGGAGTGATTATTTTCAGTTCCTCATGGAGAGGTCATCCTGTTGTCAGGCTTTTTCACTACTTTTATGCACCATCCCTAAAAGGTTTCTGTTGCATGAGGTGTACACCAAGCTTGCTGCAGAGATGCAGTCTGACTATAAGATACCTCCACAAGAGAGTGTGTAGCCCTGCTCACTGGGCACTGGCTGACCCTATAGAAAATTTCTGCTGCACATGATCAGGATTTCACCACTAACATCTTTGTGACTAAAGGTGCTACTTGTTGTGGACTAAGTTTTTTCAACTTATTTTCTTGCAGTTGCTGCATGTAAAATTCTGGGAATAGAACTTTCTTAACAGGGAAAAAAATCTGACTGAACTGAAAAAATGCTGGAAAGGAATTTCCTCCAACTTTCTCCCCTCACAATATATATACAGAGTATTAATCTTCAGACAGGCAAAGGATGATAACTGGTGTGAGCAGGCATGCGCTAAAATCAACAGTGATTTAATTCCATTCCAGTCCTAACTTTTAAAAACATTATCCCTTCCAAGTCTCATCAATCAAGTCCTTATTTAGGAAATACCAAATTAGTTGCTGTTGCTAAAAGGCCATCGATAGATTTTTATATTTAGGGGGATTATCCCAGTGTTCTTTTTTGTTCAGATTTGGTTGTTGGCTATTAACTTTTCAACAGGAATGTTACAAAAGGCTTGTTCAGCACATCTCTGTCTTCAGACTTGAGATGGAAGGGAACCATCTGCAGAGTGTAAAGTATCCTTGGCACGACTGTGATTTTACAGGCAGCTGCTCTCCCATCCATGATAGAGGGAGCTGGTTTCAGTGTCTGTGATTTCCTTCTAAATTATTTGAAATTAATGTGGTTCACACAAGTGACTGGGGTTATTTTGGAATGTAAGTAATCTCATTAAGGTTTGATCACTAACTGGATAGCTCTGTGGTTTACTAAACAATCTATTGGGAAAAAGTAAATGTGTTCCATATCTAGAAAGAATGAATAACAGTAAGATCTGATTCTTCACTTAGGAACTAAATTATTTAATTCTACCTTGAGTTACCTCACTGAGTTCAGTGTACCTTGGTAAGGAGAGGAAAGGGGAAATTTGAGCCTGTTTTCCCTCTAACCCAATTTATAGTTCATATATTTACACCCAGTTTATAGTCATCTTCTTCCATTTGTCATTTTATAGATTACTTTTTATAGATAATATTACTGTGTTTGGACAGATTAGGTTCCAGGCAACTTTGCTGCACATTTTGTGGCCTCCTACATAGTAAGTATCCTGCAATGAGTATCACATGTTTGCACAGCTGGAGGAAGAATGGATTAAATACAAAGCATGACCATTTGAAAATGTGGTTCTGTGTATGAGTAGTAGAAAACTCTATGAATATTTGAACAATTTTGTTAAGATGAGTGAAATATGCATGTGGGAGCAGCTGGTTAACTGATTCATGAAATGGCTGCTCCATCAAACTAATCTGAAACTGCACCAGTTTCCTCCAAAATGTCTGGCACCTGTTTCATGCTACATTTTCTGTGGCCTGATCATAATGTTGAGAATGCAGTGGTCCACAGATTACATCGTATTGTTTCTACCTGAACACTTCAGTCAGGCTTTAACTTTCAGTCTAATTCAATGCCTTTTAAAATCAATGGAGAAAGCTTGAGAGATTTGAATAGGCAGTGAATATACAGAAACCTTAGAGAGTTCTTTATTGAAACACTCCCTCTAACATTACTCTTTCTTAACTTAAAAGTTGCATTTTTTTGTCTTGTTCCAGGATAAAGCTACTATTTAGGAAAGATTTGCAGCATTCCTATAAAATCTGTAGAAATCAAAATATACCCATTAACCTGAAATGCAAAGTAACTTTCCTGGGGCAATGAATCTGATGGAACTGATGGAAAAATCATAATCAGAAGCAGTACAGACATCTGCCTAAATCTCTAGGCTACAGTAAAACACCTTTGTCCCCAAATGCCTTTCTAAGTCAGCTTCTTTGTCTGTAACACTGAGGATTACATTACATAGCCAGGATTATGTTGTGCTTATGTCTCTTAATTCAGATGAACATGCCAATAAGTACTGGTGTGTGTTCAGATAAGTTTGGTGAATGGTTTCTTGGAGGAGTGGTTTACTGTGGAAAGGTTCAGACAAAGCAAGTGTCAGTCACTACAACTACAGGACTAATCTAGAGCTGATTGGGAGGATAAATGGAAATCTTCTAATACATTTGGATGCATTTATATTGATCCTTCAATGTAGTTGTGCATGACAAATTCATCTCTGGAAGAATTAACATGGGCATCCAGAAGAGGATTAGCTTTGCAGCAGCATGCATTGTGGTAATAAAAGTTACTCTGCTGTTTCTGCAATTTGCAAATGGTATACAGTCTTTTGCAAAAGGAAAGAATATGTGAACAATGGATCACCTCACTCTTTCTCCTACCTTGATGGCTGAAGACAAGAAAGTATTTGAAAATTTTTTTTGGCTTATTTTGGGTTTTTTATTTTTTGTCTATGCTCATCTGCATTAGAATATCCTTTCTTGTCTTCTCTTCTTCCCTGTGTCCCAAAGTCTTCAAATCCCTTCTTTTCCCTATTCCCCAAATATTTTCCTCATTCTCTGTTTCCATTTCTTTTTGCTTTCATCAACAGTTAATTTAAGCCACAAGTAAACTCTCCCTTCCTTACCCATTCCTCATATTTAGTGATGTTTGCCTCAGTATCTAACCTCCCCCAGCTGCTTCTACTTCTTCTATGGTGGTTTTCCATTATACCACTTCCAGTCTCACTTTCATAGCCCTCTCAGTCTCCTATGTCTTTTCTTCCTGGTTCTATTGTCTTTGAATCCCTCTTTTCTACCCTAAATATAGTGAACAGTTTGTATTACCTGTTTTCACTTTCCCATTCCTTGTCTGACACTGCTTCCAGGACTTTCCCCCCTTCTTTCAAGATGTCTTAAGGCCACCATGCCTGCTCTTCTCTGCTCTTCCTTGCTCTCACTTCTGGCCTTCCATTCCTCCACTGTGTATCATCTCACACTTTTCTCTGCGTGGCTGTTGTCTCCTGTCAGTTCAGGTTATGTATCGTGTGCTCTCACAATCGGCACATGTGGGAAATGAGACATTTTGAAGAGATTGCTGCAATTTGATTCTGAGAACATGCACTGGAAAAAGAGCGCACAGCTCCTCCAGTGGATAAGAGACCAGTGCTGGATGTGACAGTTTGATTTAATAATCAACACAAACATGAACATATTCCATGAATGCATCCCTGTGTTAGAGGTGGATTTCCCTGTTCTGAACAGTTTCATTCATGTGTCAGTATTAAAGAATTTCCTAGGAATTTCCTAGAATTTTCCACCAGCCTCACTCCTGCAAAATTTCAAACAGATTCTGAGCCATGTGCAAACAGAAACACTGCAAAGGGTGCCCTTGGACTTCCCATCCATGATCTATGCTTCTGAGTGACTGGTTTTTCTTCAGTGTGATAGGCTTTTGAACCTGAAGTTGACAGATTTCTATAAGACAAACTATTAAACTCTTAATTCAGACAACCAATTTTTTTCAAACTTTCTGGCAGTCACCAGCTGAAGAAATTCAAGGAATATCAAATTCTAGGTGAAGCATCTAAGTCCAATTTTAAAAGCAATGGCAATCTGAAGGCAGAGTATCTTTGCCTTTTGTATTAAAGACTACAGTGTACCAACTGACACATCAAATTCTGCACATTGATAAGCCAGCCTCAGCCTGTGCAGTTTCCTGCCCTATGGCAGCAGGTTTTTTTGCTGCAGAAGACATACTTAAATACAATATACCTAATTTTGAATTACTGTATTCAAAGAATAGTTCTGTTTCTCTCCTTTGAGGAAGGTATTTCCCCAGTGACAGATCAGTGGAGCTTCCATAAAGAGCAATGCGAAAGTGTGTGTGGGCTAAGCTAAAGATTTCCTTTTGTCAGTTCATAAGAATAACATAGCACCTGAAATTGCCACACAAAGGCTTGGAAACGCTGTCATCACTGAGTAGAATTAGCCATGTTCTGCAGTTGGTGAAACAGTTGCTTGTTTTTTGTGTCCTCAAAATATATTTAACACAACCTGCCACTTAGACAAATTGGATTTCAATATCCTAACAAGGGAGAGTTTTCTCAGCTGAAGAGAACTTCAAAAGGTGAAGCATTTTCCTGCTGTTTATGACTGCCAGAACTGTTCTTCCCTGAAGCTGCTACTGGATGAAGTTCCTGTTGTAACAGATCTGTGGACCATATTATGAGAAGAAAGGTCAGGTAAGTACTGATACATTTTTCTAGTGTGCTTGAGTACATCAGTAATAACTATAAGATTGTAACCTGGTGAACTGGACTTTGTGCAGTTGCCAGATACAGGAAAGTTTGTTCTGTTCAACTTTTGTTTCATTTAATTCTTCTCTCTAGTTTCTAATATAAACAACATTGCTTTCTTTAACATAACCTTGTTTCACGAATTGTTACTGAAGCAGGCTTCTGCAAAGCAATGCAGATGAACTTCTGACCTCTGGGGGTGAAAGAAGGGAGGTAAAAGATACTTGGCCTGTAGCACTCCACAAAAGATACGAAGCCAGAATGTTGCCAAGATGCTGGCGAGAGTTAGTACATAAAGTCAAAGAAGGTGGGGACATGTCAGCTGCAGAACCAAATACTGACAGGTGTCAAGAAGAATTCTCTTTTACATTGTCAATATTTTTGTTTTACTTTGTAAAAACATTTACCCTCTGCTGTCCTGCAAACAGCGTTATTAGAAACACATTTTCAAATTATATAAAGAATCACAGCTGGAGGTTCAATAAAATGTATTTCACTTAATTTGGACACACTTAATTGGGACAGATGCTTTATTGAAAAAGTTTTTAGAGAATCAATTCATGATAGTACATAGAAAAGCCTGGGACTTAATTAGGACAGTAGTCACAAGTCTTCCTTAATGAGGTGTATTTGGCCACTGCTATGGGTTTACATGATGTTTAACCAGGTGTTAAATATGTGTGAAACACTAAACTTCAATCTTTTCATAGAAACATTGCCATACAAAGATTTAAAGAAGAACAATAAATGAAATTCAAGATTATTATTCTTATTTCCTTTAGCACTTCATTTCATTCTGAGCCTGCTGCTCCCTTTTGTGTGGGTTTCAGTGTCAGGTCCGGGAAACATTACAGATTTCCATTTGTGTATGTGAATGTCAACATTATAAAAAAGATAATTTCCTGAATAAGCTAGGGACCTGGAGGGCAGCAGGCTTCCAGATCCTGGAAGGTCACATGTGTCATTCCATTTATGTTATTTTAGCTCTAATGTCCCAGTTCCAAGCCTCAAATTTCTCTGGAGTCCAGGTGAATGTGCAGGCCTGAATTATTCAAAATTACTGCAACACCACTCAAACAGCTTTTTCTAGCAGTAGATATTTTGGTGTGAGGATCGGGAGCGCAGCTTTATGTAAGGGAAAGTCAGCCCGTAAATTCCTCCCCTGGTACCCAAAGGACAGGGACATGTTTGTTTCCTTCCATGGGACTTCCACCAGAAACTGCATACTGCTAGTCAGCAAAGTTAAAGGTCTTTAACCATTTTCACCGGGCTTTCCCCAAACTGTGAGATTTTAAAAGTAAAATAGACTCTTTATCATTGCTTGACGTTTACTTTCAGAGATCCTATCTACACAAGAAAGGTATATTTTCTGTACAGCCTGAGATGTGAATTCAAACTGATGTAAAGACAATTTATGCTTTCTGAGCAAATAGTATGTTTTATTTTTTAAAGCATTATTTGATTTAGTTCATTCATTTTGAGAACATCTAACTGAAAAGTTATTCTATAATAGTAATGTCTGTAAGGAAAGTCCACAATTAGACTGGTGTGACTGGGCAAAAATATCCTTTGTTTTCAGCCTCACAAAGGATAGCACAGTAAGTTAAAACTGAAGTTCTTGTATGTTCTGTGGTAAAAGGGATCAGGAAACTATTAAGGAAGATTTGAGAAAATAAAGGATTTTTAGATGGGGGATGATTCTTCAGTTTTCTGCTAAAGCATATAAAGTTAAATCTTTTGCTCTTTCTATTCAGGGCAGGTTCTCTTCAAGGCATTCAGATGTCTAAACACAGCGGGTAGGTTCCTAAGATACTCCTGGTGTTGTGAACTCACTCACAGTGAAATCAGTCCTCAGAAACCATAAGAGATGGGTAGAAATAATCTTTTAAAAAAACCCCACAGTACTGAAGAATGTGACCACATTTACTAGTGAGAAACTGGGCTGCTTCTTGCTTGTCTTGGGGAAAACACAGAACTTCAAAGTCAACTTATTTTTTCCCCTCACCTTGATACTCTCAGCTCCATAGACTGCTTGAGCCCACTTTAGTGATTCAGAAGAGTGTTGCAAAGAGGAACTCCAGTTGCTTTGCAGAGGAAGGACCCTGAGAATAAATGTTTCCCTATTCAGCTGTGAGCAAAACTCAGGAAACTGGAGGACAGAGCCATCAATCATGGTGTGCTTTGATATTAACCCTGCTTTGCACAGTTTGGAAAATCTTCCTCTTGCAATAGGAGAGCAGAGCAAGAAGGAGCAAGCTTGTATCAATTATTATGGATGTGAGCTGTCTTCACATGCACTCAGCTCTTCTAGGGACTGAAGGGGACACTACCATTATTTTGGCCTGCTTTGCCCCCATCTGGAGCTGAACTGTTTTTTTGAGATAACTAGGGTAATCTCCTGAGGCATTAGGCTGTAAAAGGAAGAAAAGCAGGAAGCAGCTTAAGACATCAACAGAAGACAGAGATCTGATCTCTACCCCTCCTCCATGTAAAGCCAGCTCTGTCCCTACAGCCATCATGGTATATCCATAGAAGAGCTTTCCATACACATGATTAGGGAGCATATTCTTGAGGCCTCCCACCATTTTTGTTTGTGCAAGTTAGATCTGCAACCCTCATCTCAGTTCATGTACAGAAAACGTGACCCTTAATGACTTTCAAACTAATACACAAAGCAGTTATATTTGGACAGCAGCATAACTGGAAAAGGGTCCAACAAAGTGTGCCAGCACAACTCCAGCATATTTCCTATTTTAACAGTCTGTAATTTGAGTGTTTGTTCTCTTGAGTACCTTCAAATTATGCCAATTTCTAGAGATTAGACTCTCGGCTAAGTACTCTCCATGAACAGATATACAGTGGATCTCTGTTTTGGTTGGAATAAGGTATATATTTGAACTGATTGCTCATTGCCTGAAAGAGCTATTCAGCTGGCTATAAAAATTGTGGTTTTGACATGGGAATGTTCCTGTGGCATTGTTTTACATAGCAGTGGTTGAATCTGAAACTTTAGATTCTCTTTGGACACTTCAGCTGTGATGTGGTTTGAACCGGAGTACCCAAGGCTCTCTTTGATTCCCTACCAAGGGACAAGTAAAATATTATTGCATGTTTTTGATGTCCAGAGAAGTCTATGTTACTTTCTCTGCAGGATTGCCTTGTTATGTTGCAGGTACATTACCTTCCTGGTAAGTAATGACGATTAATTTATTTTTCTCGTGCAGGAAACCGAATTAAAGGAGTCAAGCTTATAAACTTGAACTTAGTCTAAATCACTCACTGGGAAAGGTTTCTGTTTACAGACAGAGTGGTGACTAAAGCTTAGTAAAAGTCTTTTATTAATCCTGTTTCATTGTCCTGGTTTCAGCCAGGATAGAGCTGGTTTTCTTCACAGAAGCTAGTGTGAGACTGTGTTTTGGATTTGGGATGAGAAACTGTTGATAATGTGCTGATGTTTTGGGTTGTTGCTGAGCAGTCAAGGACAGTCCAGCTTCTTGTGCTGGCCTGCCAGTGGGCAGGCTGGGGGTGCACGGGGAGCTGGGAGGGGACACAGCCGGGACAGCTGACCCAGACTGGCCAAAGAGATATTCCCTACCATACGACGTCATGCCCAGTACATAAACTGGAGTTGGCCGGGGGGCGGAAATCGCTGCTCGGGGACGGGCTGTCGATCACGGGGTGGTGAGCAATTGCTGTATTGGGCATCACTTGTTCTTGTACATTCCTTAGTTGGTATTATCATTGTTGTTCCCTTCTTTCTTTCTGTCCTATTAAACCGTGTTTATCTCAATCCATGAGGGTTTTTTTCCCAATTCTCTTCCCCGTCCCACTGCGGGAGGGGGAGTGAGCAAGCAGCTGCGTGGTGCTTAGTTGCCGGCTGGGGCTAAACCACGACATTCATATACTGACTCAAAACATAATCATGGGCATATCCCAAGACCTCATCTGCTTCAGGCAATGCAGCTAGAAATCAAGCAAAAAAATAAGCGTTGTGGATGCTGTGCTCCATATACAGCCTATTGAATAGGCTTATTTGAATAAATCAAAGTTCTTGAAAAATGTAGATGAAATGAGGATGCGTTACCATAAAAAGTTTAGGTGCATGGGTGGATTACCACACACCTTACAAAGTAATGCTGCCTCCTGATAGAAGAAAGAAATTAGGAAAGTCAGTTACTCATTACATGAGCATCTAGAACTCAAAAAAGACTAAGGAAACACATGTAACAAAAGACTCTGGATTTTATGATTTAATTTTTTTGACAAATAGATATGTTGCTGATTGAGGGAGACTGATGTCATGCAATTGCTGCTGCAGCTTAAGTTCACAAGGCAGTGAGGATTTTTCAGACCATTTTATTCACCATTCATTGTTAACACAAATTAGCTTAATCTCAGCTAGTGGGGAATCTTCAATTTACTAGGTTTCAACTCACATATAATTGGAACCTTATACTGAAGGAATTTCTGATGTATATTTTTAGCTGAGTTTTTAAAGTTGCATTACATTTGGACTTGACATTTTTGAACCATGCATGAATGGTGGCTGAAAAAAAGGGTGATCTGTGATTTTTTTAGAGTACACTGTGAAAAATATGGAATTGCTAAACTCCATTTCAGACTGTTTTTACATGAACTGAGGCAAAGTTTCTTTTGGAGTTTTGCTTGAGTAAGCCCCATAGAATTCGGCCTAGTTTTGCTTGTCTTCAATAAGAACAACAGTGTGACTGTGGTCTGTTCTTAGCCTGTCACAACACAAATTGCCTCTTGAAACAAAGACCTACAATGTCAACTTCAGTACTCTGTATGAGTATTGACTTTAACTTTGCTTAGTCAAGAACATTATAAAAAGAAAACTGCAGATAGATGGAAAAAAGGCAGAGACTTTAGAATGAAAAGATTCAGTTGTTTAAAAATAGGTTGGGTCCTATGTGACCATTTAAAAAAAATTAAGCTATAACAGCCATATTTTAAAGAATAAAATAGCTCTACTGTGCAACTTTTGCTTTCTTCCAACAGAATGGTGTTGTGTTGAATTTCAAGCCTGATCCTGGAAAGCATCTTAGGTGGCAAAGCAAAGATCAAGGCCAATGTCAAAATTTTCTAATTTATATTTCTCCAATGCTTTCAGAGTCTGGAGGCAAGACAAAGTTTGACTGGATTGAGGGTATTATATTCCCACATATGTCTCATGAAGAAATTTCTTGGGACTAAGAAAATCACAGAAGAAAAAATCCCTTACTCTTTTTGGCTTAGTATAAGATGTGCATATGTGAAGTGTAACTCAGACGAGGCTTTTCAAATTTCTCTTGTTTCAGACTGATACTCATGACTGTGGCAGGTATCCTCAAATAATGAAATTGCTATCAGCAAATGACCCTCTTCTCCAGGATCACATGAATGCCACTGTGCAGTGCTGAAAGAAGAAAATGAGGTTGTATTTCACTTGAGGACAGAATGAAAGCTGGAACTGGTTTCATATTTTTGCCCATATTTTTTTTTCCACTCTTGGTCATATCTGCATGGCTGATGGTTAACAGGGTGCTTTGCTTCTATGTGAGGAAGCATTTGTTATTGCTTGCTCACTATTTTCCATAGCAACTCAATGTCTCTGTTTAAGATCCAGTGGAGATGAGCAAACAGAAAAGCCTTTAAGAAGCAGTTTGTAAAAGAAGCTAAATTAAACTTAACTCTTTCAGGTTAACTGTGCAGTCAGTATTTATTCTGGTATTGTGAAATGTCTTGTTGAGGGCCAGAATGCTCTCAATCTTTAAGCACAGGAATGGTCGTGTTGGGCCAGATCCCCTGTCCCCTCAGCACAGAAAGCCATCTCTGCCAGCACTGGGTAGTGAATTCCTACAGAAGAACACAAAAGCAGGGCAGGCATGACATGATAAATGCCCTGCTATACCCTTTTCCTACTTCCCTCCCACAGATCCTACAAGCTGCAGCTGAGAAATTGTCCTGACTAGAAGAGGTGTCTGTGGTTTAAAATGCAGGTGTGTACAAAGTGGTTAGATTGCAAATAATTTTATCCTTTATTTACCCAACTAATGGCAAGAGACAAATCATAGTCTCTCCATTTTGTTGCGCACTTCACTCATGGAACATGTAAGAAAAAACAGGCACAAATCTGAGATGGGAATCAGACTACTTCAAAGGTCCAAATCATTTACTGAACCTTTTAAAACCAAAGAATGAGTATTGAAGTACACAGCATTAAAATAACTACGCTGACAACCATATTTTTTTTCCAAATAATTAGAAGAGCAAGTGAATAGTAAATTAAGACTCATGTCAGACTGTGAAAATGAGGTATCCTAGAGACACACTCAGCACATGGAAAAAGCTACAGAAACATTGGGAAGTATACACACAACAAATGATTTGTGCCCCAGCTCAGAAACTGAAGTACGTGCAGGACTTTGAGTATGGTTCTGCTCCTGTAGCAACATTTCATAGAAGCAGTAGCCATTTACAACCCACGTGTCTTTAGAATCCTTTTCCCTGCCATATGCTACATTACCTACCCGGTGATAGCCATAATGTCTATGAAGAACAGAGAGAGGTAAAGAGCATTACATGGACAGTCTTTCCTGACATTGCAAAAGATTTTAAATTGAACAGACTATTCACCAGCACTTCCAACTCTCATAACTTTTATTGTCTTTCCATACATGAAGTGTGCTTTAAGCCCTAAGTCCTGGAGTCATTTACTGTATTGTGATATCTGCACTTTTACCTTTTTTTCCCTTATTTTTATATCCATCATGACTGAAAATCTTGAAAACATGTACTCCAAAGCCTGAGGACATAACTGAACAAGTGAAAAGAATTAACAATTTTTAGCTCCTATGGTTACCAAGCAAAACCAAGTTCACATGAGCCTTGTTCAGGCAGGCCTGGCAACACCTCACAGAGTTGTTTGATTCGCTACAACAGCCCCAATTCAGCATCAACCTGGCCTTTTTCTTCAGTGTCTGTCCAGCCAAGGGTGCTCTCATTACTTTGACAATAGAAAACATCCTCAAGTTATCATGTACTTACCTTTCAATTTGGAAAATAAAAAATTGTCACTGCTTTGAAAATGACATTTAAAATAAATCTTTACTGCACCAGCAGCTCTTGGGTTTATAATCTTAATTTTTTATTTAACAGAGATAAATCTGGATTTAAGGTATAATGCTCCAGTATTTCTACTTTGAAAAATTGTTAGAAACCATATGGAGGTGGTTTGCAAATACTAGTGAAACATGCATTACGAAAGCAGCAGCAGCCTGGTGAAAAGGGAACTGAGTACGTCAGGACATAAGGAAGGGTAAAGATTTAAGTTTGTAAGCAAAACTGTATCATTTTGTCAGCCTTATGTAAACAGGCATAAGAATACTTGTCTCTCTCATTTCTGGTTTTAGTCCATTTTATTTTCATGGTTTGTTTCATTACCAGATCCACACAACTGAATAGCAACCATTTTACATGTGACTTCGAGCTACTGTACTGGATCAAAGTATTATGTAGGATATTACAATTAGGATTTTTCCTCTGCTACAACAAAATTCTGGTTATAGACACTTTTAAATATGATTAATCAATCTTAATATGCCTTGTGATAGAATTATGAAAATATCAAGCAGTGGTGAATGATAATATAGGTTTTTACCTCAAAAACATTAAGTTATTGAACACAATAGACTGACACAAAATAAGTAACAGCGCAAAAGAGAGTAGGGACAAAACAAAAAATGCCCAGGAATGCAGATCTTCAATTTAAGCATGCAACAGCAACAGAACAGAAGCAAGAAGACACATGGAAAAGCATACTGCCATTTGGGTAAATAATTTCTATTTTCACAATACAATTTGACAGTCCTTCTGTAATATAGCTACATGTATAGTATGGGATGTTTTTTGGAGTCATTTATGTTATACAACTATGTGTTTCTTGTAATAACTGCTATTTTTTTAGCCAGCAGGTTAATGTGATAGACATAAAATAAAAAAAAAAACACCTAAAAATCTGAATCAATTTCTAAAATTTCTTCAGATGTGGCTGAATCTATCATTAAAACCCTGACATGCTGACAAAGTACCTCAGATTCTACGTGATGTTAAAGCTGTCAGCTTGCCACTCCTGAGGTCTGAACCATGTTCATCTTTCAAGCATCCATTCATGGATCTGATGCACGTGTGCACCCACCACAAACATCTGGGGGTTTTGCTATATGAAAAATCATTGTATTGTGGTAAAATGCAGCTCTCGCTGCTGTCACACCTCAGCCAGGCCCTGGGGCAGCAGCGAGGCCTGGGTGTGGCAGGGTGGGGAGCTCGTGCGTGGGCCCTTGGCTGGGCCGAAGGGGCATCCATGCCACACAGGGCTGCACCGGAGCCCCTGGGCCTGCCGGGGCAGCCGGGCCAGCGGCACCACAGCGGGACCTGCTCCTTGGGACCCTGAGCTGTGCGGCAGGGCCCTCTTTCATCTTGTCAGGCTGTCCCTCAGGATCAACGCTTTCCCCTCACTGCCCCCAGGGGTGGGTAAGCATTGACAGCATTCAAAAGCAAATGAAGGAAAAGAGAATGCAAATTCAAAGCAATTTTAAAAAAAAATTTTTTTTAAGACTCTTACCACAGTGGTGTCTCGCAGGAGCTCCTGCTTCTCTTCCTGAGGTTGCCAAAGTCTGGGGCTGCCTTTCCTCCTTCAGTCACCGCTCGCTCTCTGTAGTGGGCAAAGCCCCAGATTTGGGCCGGCTCTGCCCTTCACCCAAGGTCTCAGTGGCTGGGGCAGAGAGTGAGGGTCCCTCCAGGGTGCTGCACCCCGGGCCTTGGGGCCGGCCACCCTTGGCTGTGCTGCTGTGGCCCTGCCGTCCCCTCAGTGGCCTTCGGAGCTGCCTCTGCTTCGTCTCAGTGCGCAGGGAGGGGCGAGTGATACACACAGCGACCTCGCAGAAAGAGCGGGAACCCTCAGAGAAACCCTCTGCTCTCCTCATCTCCTTGCTTCAGGCAGCCCCAGCTTCTCTGGGCTCCCACCGCCCTTCTGCCTTCTGGATCCATGACAAGTCTCTTCATTTCAAGGTATTGCATGTATTTATTATGCTCTGATTAAAACTTAAGAGTATGGTTTCAAAAAGCACAGCAGGCTGATCTAAAGCTCGCTGCCGCCAAAGGGGGTGTGCACGCTCACCCACCTCCTCTCCCCTCAACGTCAGGCTGGTGCTGGCACTTGCCAGAGCCCTTCTTATGTGCCAATTCCATTAGCTAAAATGGAAAAAAAAACAGCAAAAAAAGCCACAATGAAAAATTGAATAGGGCTCTGCCATACTAACGAGTTAAATTAGATCACAGCAGGGCCCAGAGTGTGCCAGAGCAGGGGTGAGAAAGGAGGTGCACAGCCAGCAGCAGGCGGAGTGGGAAGAGGAAGGAGGAGAGATTAAGTCTCCTCTTGACCATGTTCAATCAGTTTATTGAATTTCAGTCTTTGTCTTATTTTAACTGTGAAACCCAGGGGTATCACCCTGGCATTGTCAGGCCTTTCCCCTCAGTCACTGGTACGTGCCAATGGAGTGCTGCCACCATTTTGAGACCTGGCTCAAGCAGCCATCACTGCTCTTCTCACTGCTCACAAGGGCAACCAGCAATGAGTTTTCTCCTTTCTAAGATAAAAAAAATCCCTAGGAGAGGAATTACTTTTATAATATTTAGGAACTGATTTTACTATTATGCTACAATGGCTGAAATGCAGCCTGAACCCCTTTCATGAGTTAAAAATAAAACCTGCCACAATGCCTAGATGTGCACATCCCCAAGGTTTTGTTCACAGAAACATCCTTCTAGAGGCTAATGTTAGCTTCCCCTGTGCAAACCAATGCACTCATACAAATGCCTGTAACTTTTCTAAAGTGGAATGTGAGTATTTTTCTTAAAAATCACAAAATAAAAGCATGTTTTCATGCTGTGCAGAAGAAAGTGTTATAATCTGGATATGGATTAATCTATTAAGATGATCTAATAATGTGTTCATATTGACATAATCTTGGAAAGCTCTCTTGGGTGTGATAAAGTTTAGCAAATAATGAAACGTATCTTTTGATGCCTTTCCTGGAAAACTAGAGAGAGCCAATCCATTGCTACTTGGCTTTACTCTTATTCCTCTTCCCACCCCACAAACAGAATGGTTTTTATCAGTGCTGAAGGTAGATTGAGGAGTTTCTGGTACAAAGACATAGGCATAGCAAAATGCAGTGGTTGAAGTTCAAATCAGCAAATTTTAAACAGGAAATAAAATATATTTTTAACAGCAAGGAATGTAACTACTGGAGCAGTTTACCACAGGCATGGAAAACTCAGCATCTTTTGCACTCTCTAAATTTGAATTGGCTGTCTTTATAAAAAGATATTTTCTAGTGAAGTTTTTGGGGTAACCATGGAAATTGCTGGATAGGATAGACAGGAGGTCAGGTCAGGCCAGACCATTGTAACCATCCCTTTTTACTACAAACCATGATTATCATCCTCTGTACCTAACAAGCTGTAGGCTGATAGCCTTCCAGACAAGCAGTACATTTTCTAACAAAGTTGACTTGAAAGCTGAAGCTGGAGTGTTCCTTCTCTGATTCCACTGAAGAGTAGATGCCCTGAGACACCCTCAGTGAACTGTGAATTTGGAGGATACTCTACAGTTCAGATCAAATACAGTTAGTTCACCTTACATGACTATGGATTTTAGAGAAAGTAATCAGCCCAGAGTAATGCAAGTGGTATACAGTCATGTATCTTCACTTTCCAGTTTCATGTAGTATTGGCCACTTCCAAAAGAGTATTTGAAAAATCTTTTTTGCCTATACTGGCAATTTCCCCAAAGAACAAAAACAAAGATGTCATTGATTTTAATTCCATTAAATGCATTCATTGTAATTATCCACTAGCAAAGCCCATGCTACAAAAAAAAAAAGAGAATTGAAACCTAACTTCAAAAAACCCTGAGAAGTGTCAAGTTCTATTACAAGTTGGCTTGAATAGCTGCGCTTGATATGGGGTATTTTTTTTTGTCTCATGTCCAGATAGCAATAAATTTTCAGAGGGGAAATTTGATAGAAAAGAAATAGGAAAAAAATAAGCTGTAAACATCAATACATAATGTAAAACTATACAAGATTGCTTAGCAACAGTAATGCAGTTAAATCAATATCCTGGCATCAGTGCTATGCATTTCATGATGACAAGTTTTGGTATTTTCCAGATTCTTCCACCTTATAGCTGCCCATTAATTACCTTCATTTGTCAGCTGGCAGTACAAACAGGGTACAAATGTTTAGTCTGTTGCTTGTGTTAATATCTAGGAGCTGCAGTAGACAGAAGGTTTCCAGAAGTCTACTGTATAATCACCCTACGAAATTACTTAACTTTGATGTTTACTAGCACTACTAGCATGTTTTCTTTTTCTTACAAATAAAGTAACAGATAAGTGTCTCAAACTAACACTAGCTTGTTTGCATTCTTAACCAAACCATTTTAGAGCAAAGCAGTAATTCTACCTCAATATCAGTTTTAGATGTGCTTGCTTACAGGTTGCATTTTAGCATTCAGTTTTAGGGCCAGACTGATTTACACAGTGGAATATTTGCGTAAGCCGCCTTGTGTTCCTACCTCATGAATAACAGTGCAGGAAGAAATGGAGGTAAAAGCAGGTCCATAAACTAGCATGTTTTGTAGGCCTTCTCAGGCAGTGAAGCAATAGCAGAATGAGACAAGAAGCACATTGAATGTTACTGTTGTGCTCCCACCAAGGGAAACAAACTTGATCCTAGGCATTGGCTCACCTAGTCACTTGTTGGGGCAGAAAGCAAACCAGAGTATAGACACGTATATGCACAAGAGCTTTCCACCAAGCCTGTCACTGGGCCAGGCTTCCTCATTGCTACGAAAGCCAGCCAGTGCAACACATCATCAAAATTGACTAAAGATAGTGTATCGTTCCTTTTCTGACAGTTCAACATGGAGAGAAATCCCAGCAAAAGTAACAGCTAGGACCCTGCATCAAAATTTCTCCTGACGCTTTGTTAGGAGGTGCCCTCAGCCCGTTTGGTCACTCAGCCAGTACCACAACCCTGTCAACATTCTTTGGACTAGAGCTTTTCTATGAGCTGCAGCATCAACAGCTCTTAATGCCACTACTTTTTTACCAGCTAGGAGCCAAGTGAATAGATACAGGTGGGATTCAGCCCTGTTCCTTAGAAGGCTTTCCCAGAGCACAACAGTGTGAATTTTTTGATTTACACTTGCTTTCTCAGACTCTTTTTGCACTGCAGCTGCAGAAAACTGGTAATTCAATGACCTACTAACTTTTTCCACATAAAAAGCCAGCAGCAGAAGAACTGGCATATTAATGTAGTGCCTGCCTCATGTGGCAGTAGGTTGTCATGGATGTAACAGACAGATATTACAGGTACCCTGATCTTGCAATGTTTTACAAATGTCAGCTAACATCAATAGATTTCTCATATATTTGAAATTAATCACGAGTTAATATTTGCAGGACTGGTGTTGAAGTCAGGTCCAATAAAACTATAGGTCTGCACAGAAGAGAGAGAGTAAGTGGCCTTTGCTGTCTATCCATGTGGAAGCACATACTTCACCTTGAAGTATGAACTTCACCTTGAAGTAAGAACTGCTGAAGACAGCAATAATGCCAGTTTACTTGTCTCTATATGTTAATTGAATATGCTAAAGATTTCTATCTTCGGCATTGTTGCTTCCGGCTCTTGCTGAGGCAGCCTGCAGGTTTATACAGCTGAACTTTCCTCATTTATTTTATACAGATTCTTTTTGTCAATATAAACAGAGATGAAAGCTAAAATGTTTTAAAAATGAAGCTAGAGACAAAAGACAGCAGAGGGAGGGTTCGAATCTCCAGGTCAGAGAGACTGGGGAATTTCTTCTTTGTGTCTCAAAGGCTGTTGCTAAGGAGACTACTTTTGCTTCAGTGAGTCTGTGGGATGGACTAGTTGACATATATGCAATATTTCTGCTACTAAGACAAAAGAGAAGCACAAGCTGTGGAGTCTTTGTCAGGTTAGAACACAGAAACCCACTTACAAGGCCCTTTTCAACTATTATACTTGTGCCTACTGACAGAAGTTGGTAACCTCACCATTTTTCCCCTTTCATTTGCAGTCACCTTCATTTCAGAGAAGAAGGAAAATGTTGCTGTGAATGGCAAGGAGATGATACCTTATTACCAGCAGAAATCCAAGGAGAGCACAAGACTTCCCAAGGAACATCTCTCCAGCTAGGCATAATCCTTCCATTACAAGTTCAGCA
>NW_010552659.1:88950-103063 GCF_000687285.1 Phaethon lepturus
ACCATCTGTATGTTCTCTGACAGTATTCTTGTACAATAAAAGGAGGTTCTATGAAAGAACCTGAGCTCACTTTACCCCAGATAGTGCTCTGGTGTTACTGAATAGTTTCAATGGTCCTTCTAAGTAGCACAAATATTTGCCTTGTTTTAGAGCTTAAAATGACTATTTTTACATTTAACCTTCCAGCATTCCCAGTTTTGATAATTTTATGTTTTTTCACATTGACTTTTATATCAATAGATTGGACATTCACATCAGTTGTGTGACTGAGGTTGCAAGACCTCTATTGTCCAATCTATTGTTTCCCTGTGATGATCTTTCTATGAGATAAATTAATCTTGACAAACTTTTCCTAAAAAGGAAAAGAGAGAAGTTTCCACTGTGGGACTATTGAGAATCAAAAGGTCATTCAAATCTGATGTACTTTAAAAAGTTTTACTGTTATTGCTGTTTTGATTAGAAGTGTACTGTTCTACCAAAATAGTTATATGCAGGAAAGGCTGTTGGGTGGACACCCATAGGTAAATGCATTGCACTGAAATAGCTAATACAGCTTCCAGAATAAGCTGTATTTGAATAAGCATGTTCATTTGCAGTCAAGAAATTCTGTAAAACCTTGTAGCAGTAAAACCAGTGTAGATAAGGCTCCCCTAGCAATCTATGGCTCATCTAGGAATAATAAACAATAAGCCCTTCCCCTGTTCCCTGAACCTAACTTTACAAAACTGTTGGACAGTATGGAGGAAGGGCATACAGTTTTTATCAATGAGCTTCATTCTCCTACCAGGTGAAGTGAATGTGACTCCCTTCCCCAGTGACAATGGAATGTTACATTCTTTGCTTGGTACCTGCTCCTTTAAATTAGGATTCACCTTTTGGTCTTTATCCTTTAAAATATTCTCTCCATCAGTGATGTAAAGTGGCTTGCAATAGCAATAACACAGATCTTTCGCACTGAAGGAAAATTTAAGCATGTTAAGTAGGTGTGTGGCAAAAGAGGATCCAGGAAGCCTTAATTATTTCTTTTCAGTCCATTTAAGCTCTTTTATTTCACCATAGTAGACACATTGATACTCAGTCTACAGGGAAGTAAAAGTAAAAATGGTGTATGGCAAAACAATGTAGAGCCAATGTGCTTAATTTCAATCATCGTCTACTTATAATTCTTTAAAAAGAGATTAAAATAACTTCTCTAAATAACCAATTAATTCAACAAAGCACATACATGTTATTACATTTACATTTTACATGTATTTACATCTATTTACTTATTTTATTAAAGGAATATGAGCATTATTAACTTTGGAGTAAACAGGAAGCATAAACTATTTGATTTCTTGATGTTCTTTTGCTTTGTATGCTTTCTTACACTTTGAGGGAAGACAACCAAAATGCTAAAAGTGTAATAAAGAGGGTGCCAAAGTGTGAAAAATGTGCCTCCTCCTTACCAGCTACTATTCCTACTGCTGAGAAGGAGCAAGTTCCAAAGCAGGCAGGTGAGTGAGCGCTGGTGACAGCTAAAGAAAAGTAAGGCTTATTTAGTGTGGGGGTAGCTGGTTTCCCAAGGTCCAAAACAGCAACAAGAAAACCTGGAAAAACTCTTGAAATGACATAATGTGCCAAAGTTTGCACATCTTTTGTAAACTAAAAGGTAATTTTCATATTTCTTTTTTGTTGTTACTTTTTATTTTGGAGGAGGGTACAATAATGTTCTGCAACACATTGTATTTTTATGGAGCATTGTTGCATAAAATCATCACCTCCTCAATGCTGAGCTAGTAGGAAAGAATGAAATTTCATTGTAATGTCACTTAGATCTATCACCAGTCAACTCTGGTTTCTTCTCACTTAATTGCTCATCTCATCCTAAACTATTTATATCTTAGAAATATTTGGTTTATTTTTCCCACTCAGAAGGAATGAGACTAGAACAAATTGAAAACAAAAGGAAAAACCCAAAGTTGCTTCAAAATAAGTGAGCGTGGAGTTATTCTTCTGAAAACCCTTGAGCTTCTTGATAAATTCTTAACACTTAAAAAAGCCTAAATCATCAGAGATCTAAATGCAGACTTTTTGTGCTGAGCCTTTTTCCTTTTTAAAGATTTATAGTGAAAACACTGTTTTGTTCACAATGCATTAATTCTTACTGCTTGTAGAAATTATTTTGGAAGGTATCATATTTGAAATATGAGTTTCCAGTAATTTTTCCACATTAACTCTTTGCTTGTGGGTCTGTGCTTGCAGCCAGTAATATACAACAATGCCTTCATTTCTTTCAAAGTTGGTAAGTTTTACATTCTGAGTATGTTATTCAGTTTCTCTAACATAGTCTGAAGAACTTCTGCAATACATGAAGCTGGGGCTTCCCAGCACTAAAACAAAGTGAATCATTAAGTTGCTTCCCACACATTTAAAGTTCCTAACACCTTCACTATTCCTGTATTTTAAATGTGTGAGGAACATTCTTTGCTAACATAATGTGATTTCAGCTAAGCTGTGACAGTTGTCAGCAGCTGAGGATCTCTTGCTCAGTTGTCACATATTGATATAATTCAGCTTCTCTGCAATAATATTTGCATTGCAGCTATTAAAATCTATTAAAAGATAATCCATGTGCAGAATTTTTGGCTTTACCAAAGAGGATAACAAATAGAAGCTGTGATTATTATACCTTACGGTTAACATCAAGGCCATCAGTTAACATCAAGGCCATCTGAGCCCCAGGAAAGTCAAAAGGAGTTTTGCCATTACTTTAAATGACACGAAGTTTTCATCAGATCTTGCAAGTAAATCTGTCTAGACACACTCAAGATGGACTTTTTCCCCTTTCATAATGGCATGAAAAAATGAGAAATTTTCTCGGAAAATGAGAATCGTGTCCACACAATATATTCATAGCCAGTGTTTCTAGAAGGGCTGAGAGCTACCTCTGTGGTATGCTTTCATTTCCCCCAGTCCTAAGGATGACCCTCAGTGGTGGTTCAGCTGTATCAGATACCAGCCTTCCCAGATCTGTGGGACCCCACAACACCTTATCAATAAGGGATGAGATGGAAACTGCATGAAAACTCGCTGAGATTTCTTGTCACCACAAATATGCAGGAGGGATGCAGCTCAGGTGCATCCTTTTACTTCACAAGGATTTACTGGTGACAACAGCTCTGTGCTCCATAACAGACCTGCAGAGAACCAGCTGTTTTTCTGCTACAATCTGGGTCATGGTGCAGGAGGGTGGGAGGCAAGGCAGCATACAGTACTAATAGTGTGTGGATAGTATCCAGGTCTATAGTGTCTTCCTTTCAAATGCACATGGCATGACTCTCCAGCTCTCTATCAAAGCAAAATCAACCACTGCTTTGGGAACAACCAGCTGGAAGTCGGGGTTGACACAGAGATGGCCTTGTAGCAAGAAGAAGGAAGTACTGTGTAAAAACATCTAATTCCCACAAGTGCTCAACAACTTTTAGGTTCTTTCAAGCGTTTCAGTGCTATTAGGTACCCAAATGATGCCTTCTTATGCCTAAGGCTGGACTTCCCTTTTAGAAGTAGGCCTGACCACAGTGACCTCTAAGGTCAGGAATTCAGAACTGTGTTACTATAACACTTGGCCTGGAATAAAACCACATATGCTAATGTAGCCTCTAACTGGTTCACTGCATGGGAGGCTTTCTACTTAGCAACAAAAGTCAGCACTAGCCTCTCACTTCACTGCTTTGAAGTCTGTAGTGGCTCCTTATTTCATGCAGGATATAGGGAATCACTAATGCTCATCAAGGCCCAAGACTCTAGCAGGCTCTTCCAGAACAAATTGGGAAGTCCAGCCACTAGTGAAATCACTTTTGAGAAACTGTATAATCATCTATGTACAGGAGAGATGAATTAAACTGGAATGTTTGCAAAAAAAAAGATGGAAGGATCATTAAGGACTGAAAGGCCTTTTAAGAGATTTAAATAGAGCAGCTTGTTTAGTCTAGCAAAATGAAAATCAAGGGAGAAAATTAATGCTGTCGACAAATACACTGGTGAAGAGGGGTAAACACTAGAAGGAAAAGCTATTTAGGGTAAAAGACAGCACTGGCACAAGGGTACATACTCACCCTTAATGATTTTAGACTGGAAAAACAAGGAGAATATTGCTCCAAAGAGTGAAATGCTAGAGTTACAACAGCAGCAGTGGAAACAAAGGGTTTAAGATGGAGTTTGACCTAGCTATGAAAGGGTTTATATCACGGGACTACTATGATGGGGGAGATTGGTCTTGATAACTGTGAAACATAATGCAGTTTTGGCTTTTTAAGACCTAGTCTACAAACAAACATGTACTGAAATAACTCCAGCCATTGCCTCTCCAGCTGTGAGCAGGACCTTCACACAGCAGCTGCATTCCACAAGAACAATGAAATGAGTCTAGGCTCCCTCACGAGCAAGAGAGACGGGGACTTGGCTTTACTACATTTGGAACATGTTACTTGTAGAACTAAGGATGAGCTTCAGATCTTACTGCATTCATAACTAAATATAAAACTAATTTGCTTGATTTCCTACAGTAAGCTTTATAGGCACATAGACACGTTCTGATTTTAATGGTCTTTTCGTTATTTCTAAGAGAGAGCAAGTGGTTGTGATTTTTATAACTGTTATAAAATTTTAATTTTCAAAACTTTTTTGAGGAACATAAGCAGGTGTCTAACTTTCATGAACTATTCTTCACCATTTCCTTAGAGCAATTTCTTCTAAGACATGTGTTCTTAGACATTTTAAGAACTTAGAAAAATAGTTTCAGAGCTAAAGTTTTGCAGTGCTGTATTAATAAATAACTTGGCTGGCAAAAAGGCTTTGCCTTTACATATGTGCAGGCTTATGACTGTTACTAGAATTCTCTTTCTGTTGTAAACAAGAGACTACACATAACTTCTTGGACTTTTGTCATGGCCTTGTATTCTCATGCTATCAGTGAAAGTTCTCCTGATCCTCTAGTCAGAACAGATAAAAAAGGTCTCTAAAGACAAACTGTCTTTTTCCTGCCCTGTTGCTGAAGAGAGACCCAGAGGTGTCCACTGGGCTGCCGCATTTCCATGCAACACAGCAAGGCCTTACTTGGGGGTGTGGCTTGTCTTAAAATGACCAACTCCTCTTCATGAGTCTTAAACAGACAGTTAGAAGCAATGGATTAGAGCCACATCTCTATGACTAGGTTTAGATTTGCTGGTTTTAAATTCCTTGTTATATTTTATCTGATCAGAAGAAACTGTTCATCTGGTACAGTAAGTGCTTGCAGGCAGACTATAAAAGTATCAGTTATTCTCTTTCAGCATATTCAGCTAACGGGTAATCTTATCCAAAGATCTAAACTATTTATTTATAAAACACAATAAAATAATGATCTCTGGTGTAAAGCAGTTACTGTAGGGTGGATTTGAGCCAGTTGAATCTAGCAGTGCAAAATAAGACAAGGGGAAAACAATCCTATAAATGGATGAGATGAAGAAGATTTATGAGATCATCTTGAAATTCCCCCAAGATAAACAGGAATAAGTCACCATAGAAAACAAGTGGTGATTATCTATGAGTTCAAGAGATACCTGATTCTTTCTGAGGAACACGGAATCATTTTATTCCAGAGTAGGATTCTGTCATGGTTACATTTCAGATCCATGGTCTAAACTGGTCTGAATGGGAAACTTCCAAGGCCACCTATGTATTACTGGAAATGTAACTGCTGATCTTGTGAAGGATTTCCCAACTCAATATTAATTTCTGCATATATTTCTTGTGCTCTAGACTGGTCAAGGGGTGGTGGCCAGAAGAAAGACATACTTAGTACTTTACTGTGGCCTGTTGCAAGGAACCGAGGGGAAGAGGAAGGGGACAAACCCAGAACCACTGGCGCATTATAAACTCATATAGCTTCCCACAGACAGCTCTATTTTCTCATTGCTTTCTGACAACCACTCAAATCGATAGATAATATATTTTAAAATTATAATTCTTCCTTTAATTCCACAGGAGCTAAACCCTGCTTCACTGTAAAAATGATCTGAAGGATATTCAACAAGAAAATTCACAGAGCACCATGGACTCTGCTTAACCTCAGGTCAGATCTACAGCTTTCAGTTTGTTAAACAGTTTTGCAGTAGGGAAATCCTTATTTCCTCAAGCCTGCTTAGTATTGTGAGAATTCTTCACAGTTATAAATTGTTACAGCTTTATGGATGGATTTGAGATATTTCTTTGTTTCTGTTCTTCCTTTTCTTTGTGAAGTCCAGACATCACTGAGTTTTATAGAATGTATGTGAAATCCTATTTAAAGCAACATCTGACATTGTGGAAATCAGGAAAGCCACCAAAACTGTGTCATAGCTTGCTTTTCAAAGTATTCTTTTGCAGCTTAAGTTATGAACTCTTGGTTGAGTCAGTTAGAAATCTAAGGATATTTCTCAGTAGCACAGCTTTCTAACTGTGAAAAAAGCTTCATACATCATACACACATTTGTAACTAGAAAACTACTTTAACAGGACAGGAAAACACGTTCAAAAGAAATGCAGATTTAATCAGGAAATGTGATTGCATGAATTATTGCATGAATTTTAGAAAGAAAATTTTGAAGTTCAATATTTCAGATTGTGTGTCCTCCCTACTTAGACTGCATCATATGCAGACGTTTTGCATACATAAATGAAAAGACCTGGCTGATCTGAAAAGTTGACATGTATCAACTAATAATTTTAATACAAATTTAATGCTGGTAGAAAGTATAATGAATATGAACAAGCAGGTATAGAATGCAAATAACAGTATATATCTACCTCCCTTGAATGAAGACTAGTGGAAGTTTGCTCTGTCACCAGATTTTCCCCTAAAAGGAAACAGTTCAGAGAATCCAAAAAATAGCCATGCGCAAGCCCAGTTGTACATATCTCTGCCTGACAGTGATGAACTTTTTATGAGGTAGTTTAAATTATATCTTTAAGACATTTCCTAAAAAGGAAGAGAGAGAATTGTCCACAGCAGATTAAAAGATGTGTTAAGAAACAATGAACAAACAATCCAAAATTGGACTCCATATTATTTAAATTTCTTTGCACTTAGCACACATCTGAATATCAAAACACTAAGTCAAGTTCAGCATCACTTTATGCTTTGTCTGACTTCCTAGACTTCAATGTGGGATACCACACAGTACACAATTAGGCTGGCTTTCTAAAGAAATGCGGTTTGGAAATCTCACTATGGGTTTGTATGTGTGTGAGATCCTGAAATACTTTTGAAAACCTTGGTCTGTTTCAGAGTTGATGGACAGGTAAATGGCTCAATTCTGTTTGATATAAACTTGATGAAAATAAGCAGCTAGGCAGGACAGAAAGACCCTTTTACTATGCCTATAGTCCCCCAATGCAGAAAAGGCTGAATCATGAGAGGAGCCTTTTTCAGACATGAGAGAATCCACATAACAGGATTTCCCCCTGCTCCCATAGATATGAAAGCTCTTAAAAACCATGATACATTAGCAATGCTGGTTTATTTGTATAAGTGTGTGCACTTATGTCTTAATATGCATATAATGTTATAGACTGAGTTTTATTCTATACCAGAAAAAGCTGTACTACCCAGTGGGGCAGACACAAATATATGTTCTTTTCCTAGATTTGCCCACTGGCATGACATATCTTCCAACATGCCAAGTGTTAAACGGTTATGATTTAATGTAGTGAGGAAGCTTTCAGAATGTACCTTACACATGCAAGTTAACAGTGGAGAGAGGGAGGCAGTAGGAATTTTTTTAATCCGTATTCAGTTTTCAGAACTGCAAGAAGAGCCCTATAAATGGAAAAGTGTGTAATTTATATTTTAGTTACTGTCATTTTATATGATACACAGAAAGCAAGGCACAGTGGGCACACTTTCATGTGAGTGACACTTCACAAGGTGCATGGTGAAGAGGCAAAGCCCACAATTCCAGCAGGGGAAAGCTCTAGGACTATGCATAAACTATTGTGCTCTTGGGCTTCTGGCTGTGGGGTATGCCCTGGTGACATCCTGTCTGAGATTGGAGCAAGACCCAAGCAGACATTCATTTTCCATTCCCATGGTCAGTTTTCAGTAGAAGGAACTGAACATATGGGGCAGAGGGGAGCTAGGCATGCTTTAGCTATGTCTTGATGCTGTTCTGCTGAAGGATCTTAGCCTCAGTGTGCACTGAGTCTTCATTGCTCAATGACAACATGGTCTGAATGAATTAATTTCTAAGTTAAGTGGAAAAGTCTACAGGGTTTTTAAGTGGGTGTGAAGGCATTGGGATTTAGTGAGCAATGCCACAGCCTCCTGAGACTGTGGGACATGTTGGGCACTCAGAGCCATTTTTCTGTTGCATGAAATGCAAAGTAATCCTCTTGCTATGACACTCTCCCACCCTGATGAAATGGCCTGGTGAAAGGATGCCACCCCACATGTGGACTACTTACAGTTTTTCTCCTTTCATTCAATAACGGTAGGAAAGGAAAATATCTTTTGGTTACTCCCACATCAGGGAGCAATCCACAATATTAACAGGATAATTATTTTTCATGATGCAGCAGTAATTAAGGATGTCCATTTCTCTTGCTTGCTTGCTCTAGGAATAGTGTCAGATACTCTGTGAATACAGGATGGTTTAAGGTTACAAATACCACTAGGGTAGAGTGTCTCATGCCTCATTTAGAACGACTTAACCAGAGAGTTATTTCATGGTGGTCTGGTCTCACCTGTTCACACTTAACTGAATTTGCACAAATTTAAGCTCTGACATCTCTGCTAATGTGTCATGGTACAGTGAATATCCCTCTGTTGCTGGACATGTGTTGTATTATTTCTTGAACTGCGGTGACAGCTAGGTTATTCTAACTGGTCTCCAGACATAGGATGAGACAGTCCTTGCTCCCTAGCACAGTTCCAAAAAGACAAAAAATAATAGCGAAACAAATAAATTAGATGCCTTGCTTGTAATCCCTGAGTATTAGATTTTCTGAAGCCATCACTATCCCATCTTGCCCTCTTTTCCAAGTCATGTAATCATATTGCATTATGATTATAGTTCCATCTGAGAGCAAAGCCTAGATTTTTTCTTCAAATTATAGTTTTGCATTTGAGTTTATAGAAAATATGATGTTAAGGCATCTATTGTTGAAACCTTATACATTCTGTTGAACATACATATTTACAATACCATGTTGTGTGTAGTCTAATAAAGCACTGTAGTTCCACATAACAGTATTCCTTAGATACCCCAGCTAATGCTCTTAGGCTAAGCACTGCCCTCCAAACAATTTACCTGCAAATTTTTTCATCTCATTTGATAGAACAGACAAGAGTTGAGAGAAGC
This sequence comes from Phaethon lepturus, assembly GCF_000687285.1. NCBI lineage: Eukaryota > Metazoa > Chordata > Aves > Phaethontiformes > Phaethontidae > Phaethon > Phaethon lepturus. Next base: position 98,310 of record NW_010552659.1, read on the forward strand.
ACAATGTTATCTTTCTTATTATAGAGATGTCCATCTCAGCTGTGGAGACATTAAATACTTTGCCCAAGTTTATGCCCACAGTTCAAGTCTCTGCTAGAACCAAGAGAGCCTAGAAGTTCAGGTTAATGCTGTAGTTGGAGGCATCTTTCCCTTTCCCTTTATTCTTCCTATTAGTTTGGTTGGCTGCCCTGGCAATGCCAGGGAAAACTCCCTTCACTGTACCAGTGCAAGCACAGTTATCAGTGTTGGAAAGCATGTTACTTCCAGTATGAGGAATGGCATTCCTCAGTGTGCACATCTGTAGTGTGGTTAGGATTTCCCCAACACTGCCACAGGATATAGGGCTCACTGTAAAAACCTAGTTAACATTTAGCATATTTGTGGCTTACATTCAAAAGTAATTTCATAAGCCAAATGCAGTGAAAGCTCTTGCAACCCTGTGGATGCAGAAGGTCAACATTTACAGTCAGCTTGTTAAGTTGCTGTCTCCATCTGCATTTTTCTAGTGAGAGCAGTTTGGATAAAATAACAAGTGACATAAAGCTTTTCTGAATTTAGAAAATACTTGATGATTAAATTTAAATACATGAACCATGAACTGCAGATATGTGTATCTGCCAGGAAAGGAAATAGAAATATTATGAGTAAATGCATTCTCACAATTTTTCCAACCCACCAGATAAAATTTACTAGAAAGTAAGGTGGAGGAAAAGAGAATTTTTTTATACTGCGGAAGAGTGCTTTGTCAAAAAGGAATAGGTGGAAGCTGTGAGAGATGGGGCTAACATGCTACAATACCATTCAGAAACAGAAAGTAATGGCTGTTTCCCATAAAGAGACTAAATATTAGAAAACAAATAAGCCATCCAGTTATTCCATTATAAAATAGATGGCAATGATAGCTGTTTGGGACTCCAAGCATTTAAAATCTTTTCTTTTGATTCTGATACTGCTTTTAGACAGGTGTCTAAGGAGCCTGGCATAAATGTTTTCAGTTAAGGTGTTTTTTTTTCTTCCAGTTGTCTAAACATAGTGGCAGTGAGCATGGGTTTCTTAAATATTATTCTCGGTGCACTTTTTTCTTTTTAAGTATGCACGATATCTGTAGGTAGCTAATGAGTAACCTAGAGCTTATCCTATGCTATAACCTGTAATGCATTTTTAGTTTACATGGATCACCAGTTGGGGATTTGAAGATTGGGGGCAGCCTTGGTTGTAGTGCAGTGTCCATAAGATGGTGGAATTCCAGATCTTGAGAGGAGGGAGACGGGCAAAAGCAAGATCACAACCCTAGACTTCAGGAGAGCAGACTCTAACTCATCAGGGATCTGCCTGGAAGAATCCCATGGGAAACAGTTTTGGAGAAAAGAGGGGTTCAGGAAAGATGGTTTATTTTCAAAGATCACCTCCTCCAAGCTCAGGAAAGGTCCATCCCAATGAGAAGGAAGTCAAGCAACAGTGGCAGGAGACCTGCATGGATGAACAAGGAACTCCTGACTAAACTCAGACAGGAAGCATAGAAGAGGTGGAAACTGGGTCCAGTGACCCAAGAGGAATACAGAAACACTGTCAAAGCATGTAGGGACAAGGTTAGGAAAGCCAAATCCCATTGAACTGAATGTGAGGTGATGGTGAGAGATGTAAAGGACAACAAGAAAGGCTTATGCAATACATCAGCAGCAATAGGGAGCACAGTAGGGAAAAAGTGTTCTCACTGCTGAAAGGGGCAGGAGACCTGGTAAGAAAGGTTGTGGAAAGGGCTAAGGTATTTGATGCCTCCTTCACCACAGTCTTTACTGTTAAGACTGGCCTTCAGGCATCTTGGGTTCCCAAGACCAGTGGGAGACTCTAGAGCAAGGAAGGCTTACCCTGGATAGAGGAGGATCGGGTTAGGGAATATTTAAATAAAATGGACATATACAACCCCATTGGGCCTGATGGCATAAAACCACAAGTGTCAGTGTTATTGCAAGGGCATTCTTGATAATCTTTGAAAGGTCATAGTGGTCAGGAGAGATTCCGGTGGACTGTAAGAAAACAAATTTCACTTCCATCTTCAAGAAGAGAAAGCAGGATCTTGTCAGCCCCACCACAATCCCTGGGAAGGTGATGGAGCAAATAATCCTTTAAACCATTTTGAAAAAAATGAAGGACAAGGTGATTGGGAGTAGTCAGTTTGCATGTACAAAGGGGACATTATGCCTCATCAACCCAACAGCCTCCTATGACCAGTACTCCTCCCTGAGCACTCGCTCTTGAGTAACAGGATGTGGGGTAGATGAAGTCTGGTGGCCCAGTACAGCTGTTCTTATGTTCCTGTGACACTGATCTCTCAAAACTGCATGAGACAGTATCTTACAGTGTAATGTGATCACCTCTGCAGAATATCTGGGGACTGTGACCTCAAAGCACTTACAGCTGAAAGGAGGCAAGAAGGGACTGGTAAAAAATCCACTTTGCTAACTGCTGACTTGGTATCTAACTTTGTGTGAATTTTACCAAAATATAGCTACCTCTGCAATATATGGGAGCAGCTTTCTTCTTGAGAAGTAGGTTTATCAGTCAGCACTATGTCTTGTAGAACTGCAGCACTTTTTTAATAAGGCAGTTTAGGTGCCCTGGAATGACATTAGCAATTTGCTAAATGGGCAAATGGGTTTGACTGATCTTTGCCACACAGTTCCATCCTACGTAACAAACAGGGGACAGCCCTGTTCATTTGTACTGAACCAACTACGTTTGAACAGTGTGAATTCAAGCAAATGTCAATGATGAACGATTTTTATTAACATAATGTAGCTTTGTCAATGTGGAGAGGAAAGTAAGGTTGATGTGGAAGTAATTAGTTACTTGATGTACCTATACAAGGGACTTTCAAAAGAAACTGTGTGTTTGGACAAACTGTGCATTTGCATCAAACCCCTGTCTCAGGGTTTCTGCTAGCCTCCTTGTTAGGCTGTTTTCCATCCTTGAGTTGTGATCCAGCTTGGAGGTTTATTTTGCTTTTCAGTTTCCTTGAAGGCATTGGATTTGGTCCTTGTTAGAAAAAGACAGAAGTTGATGTGGGGTTGTGCACTTCCCAGCATTTGACTTGCTCGTTACCTGCCACTGACATCCTCAGCACAACACTGATTGCCCCAGTTAGGTTGGCAGGGGAACTGGGACAGGGGCTCAGGCATTCTTCAGTTGGGTGATTACTGGACTTTCTGGTATGTTTTTGTATTTTATTGCGCATAGTGCAGCTTGTAGGATTGTACAGATGAGGAATTGAGCAGGAACTAAGCATCTGCTTTATGGCTTCTGCTTCTTCCTCTGGCACATTTAGGTTACATCCTACTTTGGTTAGTAGAAGAGATGGGGAAGTGTCTTTTGGCATACTGGACGAGTTGTGAAGCATCTGTGGACCTTTCAAGGTAGTTGTACAGTTAAGCATACTTTTCCCCATGACCATAGAAAATTTATGTGATATCAATGGCAACTCCTTCCAGCCCTCTGTTCCAAGGCTAACTTGCAGCAGTATCTTGGTTTTGAGGAAATTGCTGTGTAACTCCCCCTTGGAAAGTCTAATTTCCACTAAGAATTTTATCAAGGCTTCAGGAAGGCAGAACTTCTCACAAACCAGAAATTCAAGGTTTTGATCTGACAAGCTGTATTGTGACAGCTGAGATGCCAGATCAGATTACACAAAGAATTTTACGTAAGACCATGTCAGAACAGAAGCTGAGCACATTTCAACTCTGCATCTTCTAGGTCTTTACATGTAAGACTGAGCAGATCTGAACGATTCAGGGATCCAGCTTCCGAGGGAAGTAACAAAAAGACTTTAAAGATGAAGTATACTTTTCCAGTGTAAAAGTCCTGTTCTTGACTTGAGCAAAGGTTCTCCTCCACAACACAGTAGTTCTTTTTGCCTGGAGCGACAGTTATTATTTTAGTTCAGACCACCCACCTTCATCACAAGACCTAAGGATTTATAAATTTAGAAGAGCAATCAGATAGGAAGGATAATACAGACCAAAACCTCCTGAAATAGTGAGACATTTTTCAGCAGACTAAGCCAGGAGGAAATAAAGTATAAAACACAACAAAGCAAAAATAACATGATTGCAATAGCTGCTGTAAGAATATGTTTCTGCTTTCTAGAGAATATTTACTTGAGAGTCCTGCAAGATAATGACTTTTCATTCATCAAATACTTCTAATGTTCTAATCATGGTATTTGAAGCTGGTCTACACAGAAAACGTCTAATTCCCCATTTCACCCAAACTTCCTATAATGCTAATGACTGACAGATCTTTCCAATGAAAGTTTGGCCTAAATTCTCATTAGGTTTTAAATCCCAAGGTCCCATAAGAAACATGTGGCCAAGCAGAGCCTCAAACATGCTTTCTAAAATACAAAAAGCACTATAGTCACAGAAGAACTATTCTTCTTGGAGCATGAATGCACTGGAAATTTAATCCAGGCTTATACACACAGAATACAAAGTCAAAGGCAATTAAGCATTATCTTGAAAAGAATCAGAGTTCTTGGCCATTCTACATCTCAGTTCCTCATTTACAGGAATAATATGGGAGACTGTAGCTGCATGTGTCATTAATGCACAATAATATAAGTGCTTAACCAGAAACAGGGGTAACGACTGTGTTCCTAAAACACACTGAAATGAATAGAATTAGTTGGCACCGACTCTTTAGAAATTTTAAGGATAAATATAATATATGATACAGAATCACAGAATCACTAGGTTGGA
>NW_010552660.1:0-74608 GCF_000687285.1 Phaethon lepturus
TATATAAATATGTATATATATAAACCAAGAACTCCAAGAAAGCCAGAGGGTTTCTGATAATCTTCAAACTGTAAATCAGGTTTATAGGGTTTCAAAAGATATAAAAATTAAATAAGAAGATTACTGTTTACAATAAATATTTTCATAGAGCCTTTGCTACACCTCTAAAATCAACTTCCAATTTCATGTTCAACAGAAATTGGAAGTCAAGTCAATAAAACAAAGTGCCTTTTGTTTCTTTCACTAGGAAAAAAATTGAACTGAGTAAGATATGGGACATGAGATTTTCAGCCCTGGTAACTATACTAATATGCTATAAGTGTCTAGGCAAACTTCTACTTACTCAAAGATAGAGAGCTTTAACTTTCATTAATTATTTACACTATACAACGGACTCCAGTATCTGGTGTTTTTTTTTCCATTGTTCCACTACTTCTCATGCATATGGTGGAAGCTCCTTTCCCTGAGGATACAGTAGCTTGGAAATGGAAAACTTGGGCTTCCCATAATGGAATCTGTGCTTGGACTTCTGTATTCTTTTAGTTTGCCTTCATACTCGAGTGGGTTCTTATTAACTTGTAGCTCTGCAAAGAACAATTAATTTAATGCTAACTGGGATGTACTGTTCATAGAGTAGGTCTGAGCAAGTTCAATTCAATGACACCCAAACCTGTAAAAGCAATCAATCAGCCATTCAAATGCTTCAAGAAGAAAATCAAACATCAACTAGTTAAACTTCGGTAGGACACAGGTTTCCTGGAGTCTAAAGGAAGCGCTTTCCCTAATTTCCAGTTACAGATTTACAAGAGCCAGTGTTATCAAAACTCCAGTCTTATGTCTGCTATATTAACACGTAAATTTTGATAATACTCAAAGGTTTATTTTCTACATTTTGTTAGGAATTAATATCTTTGACATGATATCGGTTAAAGGCTAGTGTCAAAAATTAATTTCTTAAGATTGGATATATACATATAAACGCAGTGACAAAAACAGTGCTATGCATAAAGCTATGAGTGAAGGACAATTTGAGAGAAATGAAAAGGAGTTAAAAAGAAATGGCAGGAAAACTATGTTGATTTTACCCTGCCACCTGAACTACTCTGGCAGCGTTACTGTACAGTTTTGTATTCAAACAACATAGGGATTGATCTTAGAGCATGTTTGATTGGCATCATTTCCATCAACAGACTCTCTCTTGACTTGAAACAGCATAATGCTGATTTTCACTGCTCCAATACCTCTGAATCATTCCAATATGCCCTACCTGCAATATGAAAATACACACTGATAACTAGGCAATTTCTTCCCTCATGTAAATTTTCAGGGAAAGTTATGGATGCAATTAGCTAAGATTTTCTGAAATGAAGTCATTAAAAACTGTACAGATAAGAAGGAAATTCTGTGCAAAGGAGAGTCTTGTTAGGCAAAAGATGCCAGCAGTGGAAATAATTTACAGCAGTAAATACTACAAAGCAGTCTAGGCCAACTCTTTTGCCAAACACCTATCATTTTCTGTAACAATCATGAGAACAGATTGTTAAATACATCTGTAACTTTACCTCTTTCAGGATCGATAAAACAGTCTATTCTGATGAAACTCTTAAAAGCCCCTCAGTATTTAATGAAGTGCATCTGAAAGGCCAGGTTTCACTGCCACTCTGTTGAAACTTAAACTGTTTAAACACGGTTTATCAGTTATGAAGATTATCAGAAAAATATAGCACAAACTAACACGCCCATCAGGAATAGAAAACCAATTTACAGTGAGAAGGTGTACAGGGCTCAGGAACTTGGTCACAGTATGGAGAGGCTGCAGGGGGCCAGACAAAGGTATCTGGTTTAGGATGAGGATGAGGAAGATGAGAAGATACAAACAGTTGGAGAGGAGACTCTGTTCTTGAGAGAGAAGATGAGGAAGTATCAGAGGCTAAAAAGCGAAACAAAGAAAATGATAAGGGTGTGGGAGGGCAGGAAAGAAAAAAGATCCAAGAACAGGGTTTAATGGACTCATGGATGCCAAAAGATGCAAAGCATTTATTTCACCATTCAGTAAGACGAAAATGGCTTCTACATAAAATAAATATCACTTCTGAAAGCAACTGAAAAAAAAATACCCTGTACTCATATGTACTCTTCTTCCATATCAAACTAGATTAAAAAAAACAAATTAAAGATTTTTTTTCCCTATGTTCTAATGCATAAATTTGTAAAATATATTTAAGGGGAAATAAAGACTAAAGTTTAAAACTCAGCTACTGTTGTTTCCTCCTACGGTAAACTCAGTGGATTGCAACCAATACACAACAAATTGAATAATCTGTTTCAAAAAGCATTGAGTGCAACTTACCTTAACCAAAATAGCCAGCTGAATCTCAAGTGATTTGAGTATCTATCTTTGTGCCTGCCTCCTTGTGAGATTTTACATCAGTGATTGATTCATCAAAACTTCCCCCCCCATTTATTTCCTACATCAACACCTACAAATATGGGTGCATGCCACTCACGGCAAACCAGCTGCAATAGAAGTCAAGCTTAAAGGAGATTTGCCACAGTTATTCTTCAGCGCATTAGAATCAACAGTCTAGCCTTCTAAGAAAACCACAATACACTTTTTTTATACTTCAAAGGTTACACACTTGAATCATTTAATCATTTCTGTTTAAGGGATTGGCAAGAGCTCTAGATAAAACTGGTTTTTAAGACTTTTTTTTTCAAATTTCAACTTCTGTTTAATTGATACATCTAATAAAAAGAATGTTTTACAGGCATTATAGCTAGCTTTTTTAAAAAAGGATTTTAAAATTCAAATTTTAAGGACACAAGACTTCAGATTGGAATTTTAGCTCTCGTTTCTCAGTACTTGGATTGGCTGAACTCAGACTACACAGGCAAAGAGGATCATCATCATACATGGCAAGCAAAGTTAGGGAGGGGAAAATTTCCAAATGTTCATGTGCATACACACACATAAATGGATACTCATGGTAGCATTATATGGTATACAGAGGAGGGGAGCAAACATTTCTGTCCTAAGAGGACTTTCCCCAATACCATTCCTGCATGCCCCTGTTTTAACATTTGTTTATTTATTTAAATGTCAAATCCTTTCTGCATTTCTAAACACTGAGGATCCACAGAATTTGCATGAGCTCTTTCAGCCTATAAAGGTCTAACATCGCGACCATCTATGGTTTCTCTCATCTACCTTTCATGAGCAACTTTTTTGACAGTCTGCTTAAAGTTTTCTCACTCAAACCATATGACAAGATTGACTTCTTTTATTCTTATAGTACCATAACATTTTAATTTCTGCAAAATTTTAATATAATCTTCTTCCAAAAAAACAGAAAAAAAGACAGCCCCCAACCTATCCTCCACAATTACCTTTTATGAGAAAAATAATCAAAAAGGAATGCCATATTTTTGTTTTCCCATCTTGTTCTCCTTGACAGTAGAGATAAGTTCTAATAACACAGCTGAGATTCAGAAAAAAAGACAAACTGGAACTTTTAGAAAAATCAGAACATATGTAAAGATCCTGTTTTCCAATCAAGACATTGGATGCAGGATTTGAATCTGCAAGCTTCTTGAAAAGCTCACTGTTTTGGATGAGGGTTCATCTTTACTTAAAAGCATTGAATAGCACTCCCCAAAGGCGGAGATCAAGAGCTTTGTGTCCCTACGGGGGAAAAAACAAACAAAAAACCACAACTAACCACAAAAAAACCTCCCACGACACCACCCCAACAAGCACGTTTTTGAAGGCATAAAATAAATTATCCATATGTACATCTACCTATATATCTATATGAAACCATTAAAATCTAGTTGTGTCCTTAAAATGAAACAATGAGCTAGACTGGAATATAGAATGATATAATGTTATCTTATACTTTTTAATTATACAAATGCAAGAAGACAGAAAATTCCACATTAGGGGCAGCAAGCTAAATTATGCCATATCTCAGACCACAACGTATTGCAATTCTTTGAAATCAGGTGACCTGATCTTTATAATCAAAACTGTTTGCCACTATAGCAAGCACACACCACTTTCTATTTACTTACATGATTCCAAAATTGAGTGAACATTTGATCCAACTTTAACTTTCAGAAGTTGAATATCTAAATCGGATTTTTCTCTACTGCACAATTCTCACATTAAACAAAGAGATACATTACAGATTTCAATGTATGTTAATTTACGGGTCAGTGTATTCATAGGCTGACAAACTTTCCCATGTGTCAAAGTGTGAATCTGAAAGGTGCCAGGAAAAGCATGCTAGTTTTGAGATAAAACCCAGGGAACAGAAAACTCTCAGTATTTAGAATGCAAGTAACATACCATAAAGGTTTTTGGAACTAGCATCACCACAGTAATTCCTTCTGCAATTTTCACAGAATGCACGGCTCACCTGCTTTTTGGCTATATGACTTTTAAGGCATATCAATTTGCATTGTGATAACTGAATATATTAAAATAGGCAAATTACATATTGTAAATATTTACTGTCATGTAACAATCTTATCTTTTATGTAGCACACCTGTGCACCACAAATTTTGATATATCAAAATATCACAGTATATATGATTTGTCATAAATAAATTTTGCTTATAATGTCAAATCTATGTCTATAGTAAGCCAATCCATCCACGTAACTATATTTTAATAGATATTAGAGTTTTTAATGAATTTAAGTAGCAACAATGTCTTCAGTTTTTTTGAGATTAACATTTTTCTGAAATTTTTCTGATTTACCTTTTAAAAAGAAAATATGTGCAAATACTGGACAGAAAAGCACAGGACCTCAGCAAACAGGCTAGTCCAGCATACTAATTTTTAGCCCTTGCATAAGAAAATACCACTTATCTCAGCAAGCTCCATACTGTAGATATTTAATCTACAGAGAACGCGGTCAGCAAGTAATTCATAAATAAAAAAGAAAAAAACCTTATATTGCACAATGTCTATTTCCACTTACATGACAACAATAAAAATATGATCTAATTTTGCAAAATAAAACAAAAAAAGAATGCAAAATCTAGCTACAGCCAGACCATTTTACCTATTTTGTCATCCAAATTCAGTTCTTACCTGTTTCAGGATCACTGAAATCTGGTAAGGTAATCGTATTAAGCTGTCGTCTATCAGCAATAGCTCTGTCTAACAGGCTGCTCCCACGTCCGGAATCACTGTAATGAAGTATAGAAATTGTAAGCTATTAAAATAAAAAATTATATACTGAGATACAAGTTGCATGTTGCCCTCCTCCCACAAAGATTCTTGCTATAAAAGTTCTTGCTATGAACAAATTCAGTGCCAAGCACCACTAACCACTCACAGTACATTAAGCCAGCTGCATTAAAACAGACTTAAGCTGAACAAAACTAAATCTATATTTACTTCAGCAATTCTATTTGCATAATTAATAGAACCACAAAGGGAATACAGGCTTTTAATTTGATTCATAGCTAACCGCTTTACAGGAAGGATTTATTGTACCTTAAGCTTTTATATAATATGAGGTACAGTTCTCACAGTGAGCCCAGATGACTTACTTAAAAGCCCAGTTTGAAAATCCACACTCTTCCCATACTGAAGAGAAACACTAAACTCACTAATTTTAGGTAAAGATATTATAAAGATGCCATAACTACATTTCACACAAAAAGGCATCACTTACCTCTAGAGTTTTGGTTTCTTGGGTTTTTGTTTGGGATTTTTTTCAATAAACACACACATATTAACTGCCCAATGCTGAATTGGATCCTAATAGCTCAGATCCTAATATTTTTAACACTTCCAACACCTCAGGAGCCTAAGCAGTAGCAGTGATTTTCACTGATTGCTCCTGTGGACAAATGCACTTAATTTCTGCTTTAGTTGTAATTTAGTATCTGTCCCTCAGGTATCTTGTTGATATACTTGCTAGAAAACTAATTACTCCTAGAACTTCTATTAAAGATTCAGCAGAGGAACTGAGTGCTCCTTCTCCTTAAGGTGAGGTGAGTATTGAGACATTACAGAAAAGTGTGAGGAAGCACATATGGGCACTCCTTCTTTAATATTCTGTGGTTAATACAGTAGTTTCATTTTTAGGATTTTAAGTCTGGTACTATTCACTATCAATTAATACTTTTTAAAAAACCTCCTTTAAAAAAAATAAAGCACCCCACAAACTTAAAAACAATTAAGCTTTAAAGCAATTGGGCTGTTAGCCCAACTTACCAGACTACAAATGTTTGTCTGATTCTCACCAAAAAGAAAAAAACTCCACAAAACGCCTAGCTTAAAGTAAAGCCAAAGAGACTTTAATCTAAACCGCAAGACTGGAATTCAGTACATCTTTCCATTTGCCTTAATTTTAAAATCCCCTCCTCCTGAATTTGAACTGAGAAAAAGGCAAGAAGCTTTTAAGCAACTCTTTATAGTTGCATACGTCAAGAACCAGTGAAACAACCTCCTCTCTTTGTACAGCCGTTACTAAAAAGGTATAAATAAAATTTTGCATTACCCTAACATTATTGCATGACTGATATCCTTACAAAATGATGCCATTACAGAAATCCACAGGAAACAGAAGGAGGCCTTCTGGGACATACACTATCAGCTATCGTTGTTAGACCAGACGGTGCATATTTTCTGATAGCCGCTGTATTAATTACTTCCTCTATCCAGAAACAATGACATGCCAAATGTCGCTGACAAGGAGAGCCAGGGTTAGCGTAAGTATCTTCTAAGCACAGTACTGGCATTGCGGTTTGTTCTGTTTTCTTAATTCAAACTCAGAACTGGAAAAGAATTGAAGTATTTTCTAATGAATTTCAAGCAGTTCTAATGAACTGGCCAGCAGGAGCAGGGAAGTGATTGTGCCCCTGTACTCGGCACTGGTGAGGCCGCACCTTGAATCCTGTGTTCAGTTTTGGGCCCCTCACTACAAGAAGGACCTTGAGGTGCTGGAGCGTGTCCAGAGAAGGGCAACGAAGCTGGTGAGGGGTCTGGAGAACAAGTCTTAAGAGGAGCCGCTGAGCGAGCTGGGGTTGTTCAGTCTGGAGAAGAGGGGACTGAGGGGAGACCTTATCGCTCTCTACAACTACCTTAAAGGGGATTGTGGTGAGGTGGGTGTTGGCCTCTTCTCCCAAGTAACTAGTGATAGAACGAGAGGAAATGGCCTCAAGTTGCACCAGGGGAGATTTAGACTGGATATTAGGAAAAATTTCTTTACTGAGAGAGTGGTCAATCATTGGAACAGGCTGCCCAGGGAGGTGGTGGAGTCACCATCACTGGAAGTGTTCAAAAAACGTGTGGACGTAGCACTTCAGGACATGGTTTAGTGGGCATGGTGGTGTTGGGTTGATGGTTGGACTTGGATGATCTTAAAGGTCTTTTCCAAACTTTGTGATTCTGTGAAGCCGCAGGCTGAAGATCAACATTTAAACCTTCCAAGCCTTGTATCACAAAATAAGTTTTGAATTCATACTAACCGTCTCATGAGGAAAATGTTTGTATGCTTATTAAAGACAAAAGAAAATTGTTCTAAATCAACTGAATAAAGGTAAGGCACAGTGCTGCATTTAGCCCTTGCTTTGTGTGGTATATCTTGTTATACATAATTTATTTTCATTATTAAAAGATTTTGAGGACACGGAACCCAAGTATACTCCACAAAATCTGATCAATTGCAAGAAGAAATATATTTAACATAAAACACAGCTTATCAAAAAAGTGAGTTCTTATCTCACTGGGAAAATGATACATCATAATTAGTTTTCAGTCTAAATCAGAATAGAAAAAGATGTTTCAAATAAGCATAAAAAGATATTTAAGTCTTTGAAAATCAACATTCTAAAAAGGTTTCAAGAGATTAAAAAACCTTCTATTATTGACTTGAAGAGCTATTAAAAAAAGCTTCAGTTATTTTCAGTGGGAGACATAATTTTCAAACCATGCTTTTCAACAAAATGAATTGCGTTTTAAAATTACAGAGGTCAGAAAATTTAAGTTTTCACAAAAATCTTGCATCATCTTTCTTCACTACATCGGGAGCACAGTCGGGTGAATAGAACTCCCCAGTCACATTTCAGGTCTGAGTGATAACTGTTATCCCAGTCAGACAGATCTGGATCACTGTGATACAATAGGAAGGTACTGAGCCCTTAAATTTCACACAGACCCTCCAAATAAAGGTTACAGCTTGGTATCCACACTCACTGTTCAATGTAACTCTGAATGTGTGATTTGTGAAACCTGCCTCCTTCCATCATGACACTTTTCCACAGCCCCTGTCCATTCCATTCCTAATTTGATTTTAATTTGTTACCATAAACCAGAACTTCAAGAAAAGCTTTAAATGCCAAGATAAAAAAGCGGTATAAACTATCAGATGCAAAGTAGTCCTCATTAATTTTTCCACTTAGATGTTCTTGAAGGAGAATAGTGACAAGAGAGTTAGCAACATCGCTGTTCGAAGCTGACACAGCCAAGAATAAGTTTTCACAGTCTCTGCTGATGTCTGAAGGAAGCATTTCTTAACGTGTATTTAACATGGCACAGTAGCTCTTAGCACAACAACAACAACAACAAAGTAATGCCAAGCCACGTCTAGAGCCCTGATCTGTGTAGAGGATGTAACAGCAGAGATGGAAGGTAAAAGTTGTGCTGGAGCACATGCAAAGCCTCACTGAAATTAAGCTTACACTGAAATGCTAACTATTCTGCACAGCACAGCATTCTAACAATAAACTTTTACACACACACACACACACCCCCCCCCTAAAATAAATCACCACCCACTAAGTTAGAAGAGAAATTCTCTCCTAAGTCCATGCTAATGGTTCAGTGACTTTGAGTTGAAAATAATTCAGCTGAAACCTTTCTGGTTGCTGATGGTATTTGCTTTCTATAACCCCCCGAGTCCTGCTCCCTGCCCCACAGCACACTACTCAGAGTGTCTCTCAGTGTGCTCTGACTCGGGTCCCTTTCCCAGGCCTTTCCTGACACACCCTCCAAACTTTCCTGCTCTGAACTGCTCACTAGCTCGCTATGGAGAGAAGCTATTTTTGGCCGTTAGGCCAACTCTCTCAATCTTCTTAAAGAGATGCATGTGTTTACATAACTGAGACCAAACAAAGAGCAAAAATGGAACAGATAACGTTCATCATACTGCTATACAGGTATCTGATGCCACCTGGTACAAAGCTCTTCTGCTGCAGCACCTCTTCTCCAGAAACTGTCAACCCTTCAATCAGCCACATAGCAGGAAGTTCTGCTTGTCCTTTTCTCCAGGTACTTGATAAATGTGTTGAATAGTACCACCATGAATTTCTGCAAAGTGGCCCTCCTGTTTATTTCACAGCTTACATAAATATACATGGCAAAGGACCTTCAGAGAAGCATTTTGGAAACCCAAACAGGACTATATAAACTTACCCAAATACTTGTTAATGCCCTTGAGGAACCTAAATATGTTCATAAGCAACACCTCACTTGAAAAAAAAAAAAAGCCATGCTGACTTTGCTAGCACATCATATTTATCCATGTGACCCTGATGTTTCTATAGTCTTAATTAATGTCTAGTCCTCCTTCATTTTATTTAGTGAAAGTCTTTGAACTACATTTCCACTAAAGCACTAGCCAATATAAAAGGCCCTATAACCCAGACAGTGGCAAAAAATCAAGACAATACAAGTACATTGAGCGCCATCAAGGAGAACGGCAGAGTTACCCAATCTCTGTAATCAGCCCTCATCACTACAGAGTTTATTAGCTTTGGTGCACGTTACTTCACAGCACTCTGGGTAGTTTCTGCATGTCCATCAAATGGTATCTTTGCACTTCAGTCTCCAGATTCCCAGAGGATTAGTTTGTTCATATGAAATACCAGACCAAGGAAAAGCAGGACTGCTGACCTAATATTGCCCTGAAAAGCTACTGAGCAAGGTAGTGAGCACCCTAGAATTCTATAGCATCTTACCTTGGGTTAGTGAGATTGTAGCAGGATTTCCAAATCTGGAGCATGTGTTTACAGGTAAGGAGTGCTTCATCTGGGCCTCTGCACAGGGACTCCAATTTGACTTTTGTAAACAGTAATCTAGTGAAAAGGGAAACAAAATTAAAAGAGAAAGAAAAGAGATTCCAATTCAAGCAAAACATTTTTAAAGATAGCCAACATCACAACAAACTGGAGAAAACATAAATTCAAAGAGTGTTAATTTAAATAATTGTTTTGTGAAGTAATTACAATAAAGTCAAATATCTCACATATCAAAGTAACAGTGCTTTTTATAAGATGGCCTTTTCAACTGGACAGAAACAATAGTGGACAGGATTTAAAATTTTTTTTTTTTAAAGTTAAGCAAGACAATATAGCTTAGTGAAATTAGCAGGACCACTAAGAACAGTACTTCATATGTTGAAGAGAAAAGAGATGTCTTCACTAAAGAAAATCTTTACCGCTTTTATGAGAAAGTATTTTCCATTAACTGGCTCAGATGATAGTTATCTAACACATAAGTCATGAAAGAAAACAACTCCATGCTGATGCAAGTTACTTCCCTATAATATCAACTTCTATTATAGGAAATGGAAGAGGCTATACTGAAAAAGATAGCACTAGACCAGACAGATTCACAGGAGGTAGTCAGCATTGGTAAGGTCAACAAGAAAACGTAGCTCCACCCTACATTCTGTTGCCATCAGCAGGCACTAAAATTGATGTTTGATGTGAATTTTGAACATTTTGAACATTTACAAGTGACAACCTGAAGAAAACACATCATTCATCAAATATGCAGCAAACTATTCATAATGGAAGCAAACAAGTTTGCTGGAAGCCACCATAAATTAACTCCAATTTCAAAGTTGATGTTTCTAACGGTAGCAAGACAAATAAAGTGCATAGCCTCATATGATGATGATTGCATATTCCTTTTACATTCCATGTATCAGCAGAAGGTTCTCCACAGAGATTAACTTAGACACCTTCCTGGATGATTAAAGAATATAAATGCAATGTAATAATAAAAGAGCTAGTCAATTGGTATGCACATTTATAGGAGACACAGCATCTGGGAACAGATAATACACTGGAAAAATACTAATTTAAAAGCAATTTTTAGTAAATTGCAAGATTAAAGCACACAAAGCAGGAGAGAGGATGCATAGAAAACTGTTAGCCTACTTTCTGTTTTTAAACCCAGGTGTACTTTGGCATTCTATTCCAGTGCAACCTTAATCATCCTAAGTGAAAAATTTATATGATTGGTCATATGGTTTGTGTGGGAAGAATGAGAATGGTGTAGAGGGTGGGCATGTGTGAAAGCTCAGAACTTTCTTATCCCAAATACAAACTTCAAGGCTGCTAATAGTAACTGCAAACTGCCAGAGGGTTTTCTCAAGAATAAGAAATGACATCAAGTGCTTCAGTAAGTTACAGTAGCTAAAGCTTTAGTGTTACACTGAATGTCCTTTGCAGAAACTACCTAGCATGTAAATGTAAAAATTAATCACACTATCTTAACTGTACAATGTGTGTATTGGTGGGACTGAGGAGGAAACAAAAGGCAGATCACTGAGTTAGTTTAAGAGAATGAGGACCCTTGGATAAGCAAGATAAATGAGGTCGTATGGAGTCTCACCTGATGTCTTGTCGGAATGCAGAACAGAGTAATCAGTTACACTAGTTTAGCTTTCTTCCTATCAGCAAATCAGATTTGAGTATACAGGAAACTATATAGACAATTTAAAGTTCTGTTTCATCTGGCAGAGCGATCCTCTCTAGATATTTATTTAACTGTGACTTTACCACTGGAAGAAAAAAATGTCCAGGTCTGTCCATCATTTTACTCAAGAGAGAATTAAAAATGGCAATAACACCCTCCTCTCCTCACACTACTACATCTATTCTACCCTTAACATGCGCGCACGCACACACACATCCACACCCACTCCACCCCACCCCCCGCCAAACAACAAGACCTAGGCATCAAAACCCAAACCTAAAATCACAGGAATCTATCTCATACAATCCCTTTCCTGTTTCTCTGTACGTAAAAAGAGGAGAGTACTTTTTACAGTTTCAAGAGCCTATGGAAGTTCAATTTTTCAAAACTTATGATCATAAAGCCCTTTACAAAAGTTATGGAACATAATAAATTCAGAAGCACTGAATTTACAAGTCATTCTAGAAAGAAGATAATAATAATATATACCTTATTATGTACAGTTTACAGATAGACTGAATTTACATTAACAGCCTTCAAGCATTTAAGACTTCCAGGAATTTTGTAGCAGAGAGAAGGCACAGGGCGAGTAAATCACTCAGATTCAGCATGCAAGCGCTAAAAGAAAAAATGAGTGGGAGACAGAAGGGGAGGGGATTTGATTATTAAGAAATTACTTACGAACACGTGTACAAAATAGCAGGAGTCTGTGCAACAAAAATGTAAGAACCTGGACTACTAGTGCAGGATTCAAGGGCAAGATAGCAGAAGACAAATAAACATGTAAGAATTAAAGCCACACATCAGAGTTCAATGTTTTTGGATGCCCTTGGTAAACATGGAACATCATGCCTGCTTCTTATGCACTATGGCAATCAAGGGGACTGGATGGTTGCACACTTCCCAAAATACAAATAATAAACAAAGTGTGATGGAAAAATATTCATACTTTTAATAAAGAATGGCTAGGCAATTGTATCTAATGGGAAGGGAAAAAAAAAAGTACGCTGGTGTGGGATTATCCACACTAAACCAAAAATAATCTTTTTAATAGAAAAGGTTGCATTTATAAAACCACACAGAGCAGTTTCCCTGGGTCCAAGAAATATTTTGATTATAAATCACAAAATAACTAAGACACTTCAGAAAACTGAGATGGGATGTTAATAACAAAATGAAAACCTCCCACCTAGAGGTCTACTTAACAAATAGGGGAAGGAAGGGAAGAAAGAGGAAGGAGACAATGGGCAGGAGAAACACCATGTGACAAACAGGTCCCTCAAATAACTTAATTATTCCAAATTCCCCTGAAATATGGCTGGAGGTATTATTTGATAACAAGAAAAACAAGCAGCTCAGGGACAATTATTATCAGGGAGGTTTTAGAAACCATGAGGTAGATGACCTTTCTGAAAGGTCAGCTTCAAGCACCCGCAGAACAGCCTGCATTACTGACACAGAGAATTTCAAATTTTACAGGGACATTTTCACACCTGTTTTTAATACACTATTAAAGATGGTAAAGAATGGATAAAAACTACCAAGTGATAGGATGATGAAAATAAAGCTGTACATCCAGAGGGACCTGGACAAGCTTGAAGAGTGGGCCTGTGTGAACCTCATGAGGTTCAGCAAGGCCAAGGGCAGGGTCCTGCACCTGGGTCAGGGCAACCCCTGGTAGCAATACAGGCTGGGGGATGAAGGGATCAAGAGCAGCCCTGCCGAGAAGGACTTGGGGGTACTGGTGGATGAAAAGCTGGACATGAGCTGGCAATGTGCGCTCACAGCCCAGAAGGCCAACTGTACCATGAGCTGCAGCAAAAGCAGCGTGGCCAGCAGGTCAAGGGAGGTGATTCTGCCCCTCTACTCTGCTCTGGTGAGTCCCCAGCTGGAGTCCTGTGTCCAGCTCTGGAGCCCTTAGCACAGGAAAGACATGGACCTGTTGGAGAGGGTCCAAAGGAGGCCACAAAAATGATCAGAGGAATGGAGCACCTCTCCTATAAGAACAGGCTGAGAGAGTTGGGGTTGTTAGCCTGGAGAAGAGAAGGCTCTGGGGACACCTTACTGCAGCCTTCCAGTACTTAAAGGGTACTCCTAAGAAGGATGGGGACAGACTTTTTAGCAGGGCCTGTTGCGATAGGTTTAGTGCGCATGGTGGTGATGGGTTGATGGTTGGACTTGATGATCTTAAAGGTCTTTTCCAACTTTAATGATTCTGTGACAAAGGGTAATGATTTTAAACTAAAAGAGGGCAGATTTAGACTAGACATAAGGAAGAAATCTTTCACAATGAAGGTGGTGAAACATTGGCACATGTTGCCCTGAGAGGTAGTAGATGCCCCATCCCTGCAAACATTCAAGGGCAGGCTGGATGTGGCTCTGAGCAACCTGCTCGAGTTGAAGATGTCCTTGCTCACTGCAGGGGGCTTGGACTAGATGGCCTTTAAAGGTCTCTTCCAACCCAAACGATTCTATGATTCTATGATTTTATGAGTATCATGAACTAACTCGTTGTGCCTGTTTGTGAGAATCAGAGGTTTAAATTACTGGCACAGGTGCCGAACAAAACATGACAGAGTAACCACAGCGTGGTAGGACAGTGCTCATGACTAAGAATGCAAGTACTGAGGAACGGGCAATATTCAAAATAGAAATGAAGAGCAGAGCAATGTATCAGCAAAGTGTCAAACTGGAATAAATATAACAGGTAACAAGAACAGAAATCTGCTTGGGTCAAATCCTTTGGGAAGGGAAATAGGTAAAACAGGTTCTGTTAAAGACATTAGACTAACGGGGCATTTCTTCTAGCATCAGTGTTTGATATGGATGCAGATATGGTCATCAGAAACATGCAGAGATACCATCAAGAATAGCAAGGGACAGAGAGGGGACAGAAGACAAAGAAAAATCATCACAGAAAGTTGCATCTTAGGTACATAGTAAAAAGTAAAGCTAAACTATACCTGAACAGGTTATTATGCAAAAAAGTTACAGTCTTTAAAGGCTTTTTTGTACCTAAGTAGGAAAAAAAAGAATATGTGTATACTAAACAGGGACAACAGGATGAAGATCAAGGATATTCAGTAAGGAACCCCCAACCTCCACCATAATCCTTATCTATGTTGTCTCAGATATGAAAAGAATGACAAATGGAGAATAGGAACACTTAAAAAATTATTAAAGTTAATGCAGTCAAAAATAATCAATTTCTCAGAATTACGGAAGCAGTGGCACATGTCCTTTATAAAACTTTAAAGAAAATATCACTTCTGTAACGACTAGGGAACAGCAACTATATTGCCAATGTTTTTTTTTTTCAAGAGGGAAGGCACAGATGAATATATACAAACTCAATAATATACAAAAATTTATACACAAATAGCATACAAAAACTGAAAGGAGTATTAGATACATTGTT
This sequence comes from Phaethon lepturus, assembly GCF_000687285.1. Taxonomy (NCBI): domain Eukaryota; kingdom Metazoa; phylum Chordata; class Aves; order Phaethontiformes; family Phaethontidae; genus Phaethon; species Phaethon lepturus. Next base: position 15,145 of record NW_010552660.1, read on the forward strand.
AATGGAAAAATGGGTTATAGTTCAAATTTAATAAAGAGATTGTACCAAATAACGTGTGTAACATTTATTCCAAACCAGGGCTACCTAATAGGCAGTTTGATCAAGATGAGGCAGCTGTGAAGAGGGCAGATGCAATTCTGGAACGTACTCGTTGGAGCACAAAGAGAAAGAGACAGTGCCGTTGTGCAATACCCCAGTGAGATCGCATCTGGAATGTTATATATAATTCCCATTATAACAGTTAAAAACACACACATGAGATATTTCAAATTGGAGCAGCTGCAGAGAAAGGCTGCGAGAGTGATCAGCTGACTGGAGACTGCAGAGTATGGAAAATACTTAATTTAGTGAGTCCAGCAAAAAAAAAAAAGACAAGAAGAGGTACAAATTCTATCGATAAATACAGATGAGACAAGCACTATGAAGGGAAAAGAACAATTTATCTAGAGGATAATGATTCCAAAAAAATGAGTATATATGAAGGCCATACAGACTATTAAATCATTAAGGGTAGAAATTAGGTCTCAAGATTATAAATGAAATTGTAGAAATGACTGCTTCCTCACAGTTTGTTTTGGATAGACTGCAGAAGAGGTGGAGCAAACAACCTAACTGTTCTTAAAATACAGCTGATAAGTTCATGAAAAGTATTACAGATAGGACAACTGCAATAATGGAGCCTTGTGACTTCCGAGGTTCTTGCTAGTGCTCTACTTCATAATTAGTACAAACTAATCTATTAAATCATGATTTGAAGCTTTCTCTGCCAGCCAACCAGTGTAATTTGTAGCATAGTTAAGAACTTGTGAATGTACAAAATAAAATCCCTGTCTTAATTATGCCTCCTTCTTCTCAGCTAGCCTGTTTCACTTTTTGAAATAAAATACCCAGATGCTACAGCCACCAATGCCCTTCCACAGCAATACTCCCATAATGTCAGGAGACCAAGAGGAGTTAATTTGTCCAATACTGGCTTAAGTTATTAAGGCTATTTCTATTCTGCAGAATGAAGCAAAAATTCGAAATAGTGAAGACTGAGATCTGCTATGTGACAAGTAACACTAATAGTATTGAGAACTCTTAGTTCTTTCAGTGAGCAGGTATTGCTCACCTTGGGTGTAATTTTCACAAGTTGCTGTGCACCATATGAGCACACTGCGTGGATCACCCATAGCTGGATATCTGTATTGCACATGCTACTGCATGGAAGAGACCTGCCTTTCATTCCCCAATTCTTTCTTCAAATCTGGCAAGATGGCACACTGCCTATGATTCTTCCACCAGATCTGCCTGCTAGAGCAGTGTCACTGAACGCAGTGCTAATCGGGAATCTCCCTGAAGTCCCTCAAACTACGAAACCACCTACAGCAAACTTTTAATTTCACCCCCTCTTCTGAAGGGTCCTTATCCCCATATCCTGATCAAAACTGAACAGAATGCTCTATTTTCAGTTAGGATTGGGAGTAAACACCATTATTATTCTCTTATTACATAAATTATTTACATTGTTCAGGGCTTGAAGAACGTAAGGAAGAGCTGTGCATAATACTTGAAGGTATGTGCTTTGAAAAATATTAGTCCTTCAGCACAGTGCACCAAGAGCCTTGCTGAGAATCCTTTAAGGACTCTTCTGTATGCAGTGAGGTCAAGCTAAGCATACCCTTCACGACAGTGAACAGCTATCCCCCTCGAAGAAGCTAAAATTTAAAAGGATGCATCAAATCCACTTGTTTACAATGCAGGATTAAAAACACAACAACCTTCATTTTATGTTTAACTTAGTAAGTTTTCAGAGAACCTTTTAAAGTAATTTAACAGTTTGCATCTCTAACTTCAGCTAACAGTATTTTTACATGATAATCAATAATTAAAAGATGGTAGGAAAGTCATTAATATACTGGGAGTCCCATAAATATGGTAACAATCAACAAACAAGCCACAAGAAAGTGTCTTGGTCTCCCTGACAAACACATTAATTTCTACAATAGTTTAAACATAAAAACTAACTTTATATATAATCAACTCTGATATATAGCCTGTTATTTATTACAGTATAAAAGAAAGATGTTCTGTGTAGAGTTATATAAGATTTCATTTTGGTTTGACACTTAAGTGCCCCTTTGATATATCCCACAACTTCAAATCCTGGAATGGTAGGAAAACTCAAAAGAAGTTGTACTGGTTTTAAACCTAGGCACTACGTTAGATGAAAAAGAACCACTAAAAAACCCCATCAAATCTAAACAGATAAATTGTAACATCTTAGACTAACTAGTCTGACAATGATACTGTATTTGGAAAAAATGAAAATCACAGAAAGGGTGATGCAGAATGTAACACTACAGAAAGACATTAAAGTCTGAAAATAAACCGTTTTTAACAGACAACATAGGCTTCTCTTCATATGATCTGAATTTAAGGGAAAAAATATGTTGATGTAAAACTTATTCACAAGCATTCTTCATATAGTTGCATCTCATTTCTGTAGCAAATTGTCAGTGCCAGTTGCTTGTGTAAATTAAATCAGGTTAACTGAATGACCCACGGAGTAATTAAAGTGGGAAAGCAGTACACAGAATGCATAAAAGTTTGCAGAATGGATAAGTTTGAACAAATATTCAATATTGATGATCTGAAAAAATCTAAATGTATTCACCTTTCCTAAATAAAGTCACTTCTTGCACTCAACAATTACATATATAGGAAAAACTTCCAATGACCGTTACAGGAAACATAAAAGAAATGAGGAAGTAGGAAGAAGCCAAACTTCTGCAAATTCAGTTTCTCTTAGTCAGTAGTACACAGTATCAGCAAGTGCCCTTCTGGCACTCTTGTAATTACTTATAAATGGTTTAGAAGAATAAGGTTAAAATTAAAAGAAAATCCTAGAGTTCCTGGCATTTACTTCATTCACAGTCCAGAAGCAGATAACAGTTTACTGTCTGCAAGTTTGTAGCTTCTTTTAAAAGGAGGAGGTAGGGCTGACTGCTTTAAGACCCTTCACTTGGGAATTCCACTTGAATCCAACAGCACTCTAATTTATGTGTAATATACTCTCCTAATGAAAAGATCCTTGTAACAGCACAGTAGGAAACTTTCCAAACAATTTGTTCAGCAGCACAGCTTAATAGCTCTCAAGCTGCATTTCTGTTTAAAAACCCAGCATATTGCTATAGGAAAAAAAACAGCCTTTGCACTCTAATGTGGAAATGCATCATGGAAATAACTGACCAAGAAGCAAGTAAGAATGCCAGCAATTGATTGAATTGAATATATGCCCCCAACGAAGCAATTACGCCCAAAATAGTTAACACAATCCTTTCCAACAGACACAATGCAGGTGATTTTCTCTATACAGCAGTGATGATGATACTGAAATATTTTGTGCAGTTCTTGTTTAGATGTGATGAAAACTGGCTACAGTGCAACAGATAAGTGAAAGGCTGCCCTACTGTCAGCAAGTGTGGTGACGTTCTTATCAGAAAGGACATTTGGAGATGGTGACCTGATTACAGAAGCTACCATGGGAGTATGAAGTCACCATATTACAGAATGCTTAGTAAAGAATGATATAAAAACCAATGGCTGGAAACAAATATGGGATCAATTCAAATCAAGAACAAAAATACAGCCTTAATGAAGAGCGCAAATGAAACCAGCTACAAACACACTCCAATGGTTTCTCCAGTGTTTGATGTGTTCTTATCAAGATTGGATGTCCTCTTATCAAGATTGGATGTCCTCTGGAAGGCATGCTTTAGCTAAAGCTATATTAATAGAAAAACTGAAGCAAATTTAGCAACTTCTTATATATAGAAGGTCACGGGTTTAAAAATTGATCCTCTTGGCTTCAAACTATTAATTTGAGCAGCCAGTTTTGACAGCTGTCCCTTTAAGGTTTGCTGTAGAAAGCTTACAACTTCACTTTAGTCAACTCCAAACTATCTGCATGATCATCAAAATGCAAAATGACACAATTGCAAAAATTTAACATACAGGGAGAATGACAACATGAAACTAGATAGAATATAAAATACATGCATTTTATAAAGGATTTACTTACACATTCAATGATTTTATGTCCATCAGTTCTATCACCATGATAATCAAAATACAAAAAGAAATTCATAGAGGTGTCTGCCGCAATTGCAAAGCGAAACCTTGCACAGTCTACTCCATTTTGAGTACTCAAGGGAAGTTTTATTACCAGGAAAGATATAAATATAATCATTCATTACAAAATGTGAAAAATCATCATTTGTAAGTACCTTGAAATAACTTTTTGCATGACTGAACAAATTAATCTTATTTCCTGGCGACTTCTTTTGAATTTCTGTGACATTGCTACCCATCAATTTCTCTCGCCTTATCCTGAAGCCAGTTTCCTCCTTCCCAATTAAGTACATCTGCTTCTCATTTTTGCTCAAATTAGAGGCAACGGTCAGGAATGAGTCTCAATTATCCAAGCTGCATTTGCAAGCTAACAAGACACAATTAATGAGAAGAGGTCACTGAAACACAACTATCAGCAATGTCTACTTAGGTATTTTCTCAGCTGCCTCTATCAATCCAGTTCCTCAGGAAATCCAATTGACTGAATCACTGGATGCCCAACACCGGCAACAGGAGGTCAAGCAACAAAATCTAGTTTTTGTAAAATCTCCAGAAAATCATTTACCTCAATAAAAAAAGTCTTGTAAACTGTTTCTCAAACAATCACCAAACATACCAAAAGATGTAAAATCTGTTCCAAGTGATTCAGGAAAAAATGAGAGATTTCTATAGTGTCAATATTAATCATAAGGGTAATCTCCTCCAACTTTGGTTGCACAGATCCCCAACAGTGGGAAGCCCATATACACACAGAAACATAGATGAAATAAAAATAGGCAGTTCAGATTGCTATTTGAAGCCTGACTCTCAAACAAGCAGAAGATCCAACAAGAACAGTCCTCAAGCCCTAAAATAACAGTGTTGTGGAAATCATTAATAGGTACCCTTGGTGTGCACTGGATGGCCTCTGCTGCACCCCTTGAAATATTATTCTCCATATATTTGTTCAGAAAGCAGTAGCATTGCTTCTTTGCAAGGAAAAGCAGCTGTCAGTCCTGTGACTTTTGGTGGAGTTTATGTATATTCCAACTTATGAACTCAATGTCCTTAAGAAAATGTAAATCTGTAAACTATAATGAAGATAGTTTCTGACTAAAGCCAGAACAAATTAGTTACACTTGAAAACTTTTTGTTTTCCTGCTTTGAACACCCTGCGGCAGCCAGCTCATGACCCAAACTGGGACTCTTTCAATCAAGTTTCAAAGAAAAATCTACAGCCTAGCAAATATAATTCAGGGATAAGACCCTGAGGCCAATGACCGATTTTTTATATAAAGTAATATCTACCTATCTACAATGTCTTTTTTAATGGACCATTCTGTAAAAGCACATAATAACAACCAAGGAGGGGCAACAAAAAAAAAGAAAAAAACATAAGCAACTGATACTGTCTTTCATGACATACAGAAAAATCATTCCTGAGAACAAATTCAGTAAACTTGCAAGATAGATAGGATCAAAAAGGAATGGATTTGAAAAAGCATGTTGTCAAATGTTGACAAGAATGAATACACCAACTTGAAAGACATGATTTTGGCAAGCCCAGAAGATCACTACTTCTTGTCCAATCATATATTACCACCCTTTCCTCAAATAATTCCCAGTGCTCTATTTATCAAGGAAAAATGTGCAAGTTTAACCAGCATCACACACTGTAGTGCAACTACTATCAACCTTGGGAAAACAGGATAGTGTAGTCTATTCCCTTGAATTGATAGATACAACCCTGTCCCACAAAACATCAGTGTATGCATCATCACACATTGCATGTACCAGCCAGCTCTTCTGTCGGACAACAGCACCCGGACAACTCCCAGAAGGAAACATGTTTGTTAATCAATGAGCCAAGAGGCATGTTAAAAGGCTCTGCAATTCTGGGAAATTCGCTGTAGCTCAAAAGAGCCCTTGAGGGTCAGGAAGGAAAGGATTTAATATTTTTCAGAGGAGTGACATATTGGCCTGATGCTTCAGTGAAATATTCTTGGAAGAAAAAAATTTCCATCACACTTCAACAAATGTAAATGTTTAAACTGTGAACTTAGTCTTCAGTTGTCTCCAAGCCTGTTACCATATGTCTTTCCTTTTTGAGTGTACTTAACATTAAAATAACATGCTTGTACTCCTCAAATAACCCATCTGCTGTTCCCTACTTCTGCTACTTTAAAAGCTTGTCAGCTGCTATCCATTCCAGTTCAATTTTGAGCATAAAATTAGCAGTTAATATTTATTATTTATTTTGCCTAATTACACTAATTTCAGGCACTATACTCATCTTTAAGTGCCCCAACACTTGAAATAAGGGAACCCCAAATAGCTAAGATTAAGAAAACAATATCACAAGTATTTCATTAAGAAATCTAACTCTGTCTCCCTTGACTGAGAATCTACTTTTGACTAACCATGAAGTAGAAACAGATAGAAGTATTGTTTCAAGATTTCATATAATTCAAAAGGCCACTAAGATACAGATTCCTCATAATAAGCAGATAAAAAGACAGGAAAGAGTCATGGAAAGGAGTTTATAAATAAAGCACCTCAGGTAATTGCACATACAATTGTACTACATATATTGCACAAGATACACAAGCCCAAGATGAACCAATGCAACACAATGACCATTGAATACATCTTCATGCTGTAGTGCACACCTCTGGGACTGCTTATACATTCAGAGTAGGCAAACACTGGAGTCAAATAAATAGAATTCAAGGAAAACCCAAGCAGCTAAGACCTCAAGCCGCCCTCACAGTTAAGTACTCTAGTAATTTAGGATATATTGTGGCTCCTACCTGCCTACTCTCTTTGCATTCAGCATGTATCACAGAATCATAGAATTTTTGGATTGGAAGGGAGCTTCAAAGGTCATGTAGTCCAACCCCCCTGCAGTAAGCAGGGACATTTTCAACTACAGCAGGTTGCTCAGAGCCCCGTCCAGCCTGACCTTGAATGTTGCCAGGGATGGGGCATCTACCACCCTTCTGGGCAACCTGTGCCAGTGTTTCACCACCCTCATTCTGAAAAATTTATTCCTTCTATCTGGTCAAAATCTGTCCTCTTCTAGTTTAAAACCATTACCCCTTCTCCTATCGCTACAGGCCCTGCTAAAAAGTCTGTCCCCATCTTTCTTAGAAGCCCCCTTTAAGTACTGGAAGGCTGCAGTAAGGTGTCCCCAGACCTCTCTCTTCTCCAGGCTGAACAACCCCAACTCTCTCAGCCTGTCCTCACAGGAGAGGTGTTCCATCCCTCTGAGGTGTTCAATGTCCCTGTTTCTGTTTCAAATGCAGAAGGACCTGACTGAGATTGACTTTTCAGATGTTTTTTGGTGCTGGCACCTTACTTCCACCCATCTCACCAGAGCAGGGCATTCATAATCTTTGCAGTAATCTTAATCTGTTCAGTAATCTTTTGTCTAGAGATCTTTTTGTCTGTGGATCAAAGCACTCTCAGATTTCAGGAGGCTTCAGAGGTTAGCTAACATGTAAGAGTAGATTGATAGTATTCCTCTGATGAACACAGGTAACTTGTTTATAAGTAGAGTGGTTACAACCCAGTATTTTACGCTTACAAAAAGTTTGAAATGATAGTGTTATAGATATCCAGCAAATATTTTGCATTTTTATTATTTCTGGAAAACATTACTACATACCTATTTCACTTTTAGAGGTTTCTTAGATTTTCACCAATAGTTTTTCACTATACCCCTTAAGGTCTCGGAGCAGACTGCACATTTATGCTGCCAATATAATGAACGAAGGAAGAACAATCAACTCTGTATTCAAAGAAAAAGCTATACCTTGTTGCTAACAGCACAATGCGATGTTTGCTCATTCCTTCCACTCCTTTAGATAATGATGGGATGGAAGCGTCTGGCTCTGAGGAATTTCTTTCTGCTTACTGACGTAGAGGTGCATGGGGCAAAATCTTTATCTGATTGGCCACGTTTGTTCAGCAACTTTCTAGCTTTATAGTGCAGGAAGGTTAACGCTAATTTAAGATATGAAGGTATGCTTGCTATATGCCTCAAATATTGAACATGAATTCTAGGAATGCATCAGGTTTTCAAAGATTAAAAACTGACGGGCAACATATTTACTAATTGACTACAACAGAAGAGTGCTGGAAAGTATCCACTTCTCAACATGACTCACAGTATACTCTATGACTTCCTTGCAACCTCTGGCATTTTACAAAGATGTAATATTATAAACTTCTGAAAATTTAGATTCTTTTCAAAGAAAAGCAAAACAAAAAGAACATACAGCTGTGAACAGGGCAGGACAGCACTCAGTGCAGCAATGCAATTACAGCATCCAGAGGTATGCGGGTATGTGGATAAGAATAACAATAAAAGAAATAACATAAATCACAAGTCCTATGTTTTACTTTAATATTTTCCAAGTACAGAGATTTAGTACGCTGCAAACTGACCAAAGTATCATTTTGCATAAGCCTGAGGTAATGGATTCATTATAACAGAAATACAGAGAATACCATGAAAAGTCTTGTAATATTTAGCTTATTGGAATTGGAGACATAGCCAAAAGATAAAACATAAAACATGATTATATTTGAGGTGTTTATAAAAGCCAATAAAATATCATAAGTGAATAATCAAACGTTTCAGTATATCTAAAAATTAGCAAGCCTTAGAGGACACAAGAGGATGTCTTCCCAGTCTGCTAGGAAGTACCGTGAGATTGTACCATTTACAGAAGCTGCAGAATAAGAAAATAGAATCAACAATACACTAAATATTTGTGTTTTATATTTTTTATATACATGCACATATACATTGTCAACCATTTCAAAAGCACTGGATATAGTGCACAAGAGCAGATTTTAAACTTGAGGTTTTGCTGGTAAGTCCTTGCAAAAATAACCCAGCTACATGAAGGAATAAACCCAAATTTATAATATTGATCATATGTGTCTGGCTGGCTATCAGTATCAATTGCAGAGAGCATACAAGGAATCTCAATCATATCCTTGACTTCTCTGGGAACCAGAAGTAACCTGACAGCACTAAAAACAAGACCCTAAAAGACTGTCCAGATAGACATATAGCTGCGTTTCACCTTGGATTCTCCAGCAATTGTTGCCACATCTGATGGCAATTCCTACTGCCAAGATATTCCTCTCAAATTCCCTGATCTGTACCAGTAGGTTGTAACATAGTACACTGCATCACCAGGGTGTTTGTATTATACAGCAATTTAGAACCAGCATTATGACCCGTATGATTAATATACATACATACATTAATAGAAAGATGAGTACTTTTTAAAACAACTCAGGAAACATGCTTAACCACAAGATGCAATTATAAACAAGTATGGAAAGGCCATGAACCATATTTGAAAAACCAATAAATACTTCATGAATGCTCACGAGAGTAATTTTAAACATTTTATTGAATCGTCCTTTGTTCTCTTACTACAATGGGGAGAACTGCAGTTTCAGAAATACTTCTTCTAGACTATTACTATTCTGAGATATAGTAGCTTCTGCTTTGTCATATACCTTGCCACTAAGTGGCAGAAGATGAACCAAGAACAGGCAGAAGATGACAGATCGTGGTGCTTTGAACATTTTTGTTTTTAACAATAACAGGGTATAAAATTAGGCAGTTGATACTTCAAGTCTGAGGCAAATGAAAGATTCTAGGGGGCAGGTCATTAGAAGACAACACAACTAAAAACAAGAGTAATGAACCTGGCTCTGGTGGTCAAGAAGATGAAGAAGGATTTGTACTTAAGCAGTAAACCATGAAGTTGTTCCTGCACTCTTGAAAAATATAACTGTCATGAGATCAGCAGAATCCACAGTAATGTGAGCCACAGAAGTTCTGAGGATAGGTGCTATCAACAGAGGTCCTGGTCAGATTTATGAGGAAAAAGGTAACAGTACCTTATATAGACAGCCAAAAGGAGGCATGAAATATCAAGGAACAGAAAGTAAAAACACTATAATTTCTACTTTCAATCTAATAAATAACTAATAATTTTCTTAAAGAAATTGTATTTTTTGGTATGTTGATATAGTAATAATTTATCATACAGGCCAGTAATGTAAAAGTTAAGATTGAGATACTTCAAAAAATTGTCTAAATAAGCATTTAGAATATTTGTAAGACTATGGATTACAACCTTAGTCACTGTTGGTAAAGCATAGGAACAGAACACTGGAAGTGAATGGAAGCTGTCCCTGAGATGTTTCACTGTAAAGCGTTTCATTAGATTTTCATAACAAAATAAAAAAAACTTACAAAAGTACAAAATCGAAATATATATTAAGATATACTTAACAGGAAGAATAAACACAAAGAATGATTTCTTTCTTGCACAACAAGAGAACATCTACCAAACACCCTTCTTCCCTCTTCACTTGTTTAGTGAATCATCAGCAAACTTGAGATGACTGGTTATTACACAGGCAAAAGAGGATATTCTCTGTTATGATGTATTTTACAAAATAGATTCCATACAATATGCATAGAGTTATCTGTAGGATGGGGTAAATCTATCCTAGCTAATAGTAAAGTCCTGTTTATTCTTCTCAGAATATTGCATAAAAACAGAAGACAGAAAAATACTCTAAAGCATTCAACAGGGCGAAATTATCTAAATAAACAGTCTGTAGAAAAAACAAAAGATCAATTATCCAGCACTAGCCTCCCTTCCAAAACCAAATCCTTAATCAGTATTTAACAAGCCTTTAATAAAAAGCAGACTTGCATTAAACGGGCAGAGAGGAAGACTGTTGGAAAAAAAACTGAGACGAATCTTTAAATCCATTCCCTCTTGAAATGAAAGAGATGAGGATTTAAAAAAAATAAATATGAGAGAAAGTGTAGAAAGCAAACATGACATTCACTCACATAAAATTTTCTGGATATTCACTCAAGGCCATATCAATGATATTCAAAGCATCATGATAGTGTTTCTGGGCTGATAGCAAGAGAGCAAGGAGATGAAGAGAGTTGGCATCATCTCCTTGTAGTTGCAGAGCCTGACGAACATAACCCAAAGCTTCTGGTATCTGATTAAAAAAAAAAAGGCAGAAAAAGAAAGCACCACTATTAGAAGTATTGCTTATTACTTCATTGCACATCCATAAAACTTTCAAAATATTCACCTAGCTACCACATAGAATTCTATAGACTCCTGTAAGACACAACTCAGACGGACCTGATGCTCTACAGTGAACAGTAAAAATTAAATATGTTAACAATGGAAAATAAGATACAAGTTTTATTAAAACAGTTCCTTTCAGCCCTTTAAAATATTCACTTACAATTATTTTTCAAGTATTGGTTGTATTTCTATATGATTTTGAAAATATTTTAATTATAATATATTAACTAAAACATACAGCTAGACTGCAACAGTAACTTTTCACACGGAATTTCATGATGCCCTCAGCTGCATGTGCTTTTGCTCAAAATAAGAACACTAAGTGTTAAAAACAGGAAATTTAATCAAGCAACATGAGAAGTTTGGAATTCATAAGTACAGTCATAGTCTGCTACTGAAAAATCTTTTGTGCTTTTATAGAGACAATCCATGCCACTCTAATGTGACATAGTCCAATGTCTCTGCTACTCATGAGCAATGAAAAGTAGTCACCTAGAGCATGTAAACTACTGTGCTCAAAACTACTTCCTAAAATAAACTTGACACAGGAAAAGGCTTACCATGACATATACAAAGCAGCTCCACGTTATCCAAATTCATGTGATATATGGTAGAATCCTAAATCCCTTAAACATAACATAAGTTGGACTGAGGTCTGATCTCTCTTATAGCTTTAAAATATTTTCCAGTTTTCTTAAACACATTTGTGTAATTTTGTTCACAATAACCAAACCTCCTACAAGTATTCAGAAAAGGCATGGATCTTAGCAGATACTCAAGACTCAAAATCATTAAAGACTAGAGTCAAGATCATTAAAGACTAGAGCCAAGAGTTGCACTCTCCAGATAACTAGTCTGAGCAGAAATTACGCACAATAGGTAAAAACAGAGTAAAAATTTACTACTTTTTTTTCCTCTTTATCCAGCAACTTAAGTGTTGAAACAAATAAATTGAATGAATTATGTCTTATTTCTGATTCTCCAACTGGAAATACTGTAGCAGAACCCTGGAGAAGTGTACAAGACTGAAGGTGTTCGGGGAGAATATTTCAGGGGTTTTGTCCATACATATGCATACACGCACAAGGAAAACCAAGTTTTTATTGAAGAAATCTTCATCTGTATCCATCAATAGATACAAATTCTGATCTTCATATGACAGTCTAAGGCTGTACTTCTAAAACACAACTAACCTGTCTGGATATGGCAAGCTGCAGTGCCAAGTAAAATGCTGCCAGATGATCCGTTGGAGACAAACTGTGAGCCCTTAAAAACAAAGAAATAAAATAAAAAGCAATGAATTTTTCCCCTATTAATACAGGTTAGACATACCCACAAACGCACATATATTCATATTCAGATCTCTTCATGTATGCTCATATTTTGATGTAAGCGGTGTTCATCCCAGTGACTTCTCTCATACTTCTCGATTGTCCTTGATTTAAAGGAAGCACTTTAGGCCATTAAAGAGTCCTTGTTAATAGAAATTAATTATGTAATTTCGGTATAAATCTTTAAAATGAGCAATACAAAATGATTCTTCAATTAAAATATACTCCTAAACAAACACTAAATGTAATTATCTAAGAACAGTTATAATAAAAATTAATTAAGCAGAGTTTTCTTACAGAAAAAGGAAAAAAAAACCAAACCAAAACAAAAAATCCCACAAAACAATATGCCTTCAAAGACAAGAATTATGTCATCTGCATGAGAAATACCCAAGCAATCGCATCGATCCTGATCAGGATGGTTCTGAAGCACAGAACTCAAAGAAGAAGAGCGGCAGCAAAGTAGATCAGACTTTTGTTCATTCTTCAGAGTCTCAAAGTTTAAGCACATTTTTCAGTCCAGCATACTAAGTCTCCTAGGAAGCCAATTACTTCTTGGCTTTGAGTTGCTTTGAGATTAAGTTAGCAGATCACCTTGCTATGTAGCAATGTAAAAGAAATCTAGGCTGGCCAGCTGCTTTAACATAGCATTACAGTAAAAGGCAGCGTAAGATCTGACTCATCATGACCTATGTTTGAAGTTCAGATGAAGTTTATGCTGATGATCTTTTTATAAATATAACTTTTGTCCACAAAAATGCTGAGTTGCCCAAGAGCAGCAGTGTTTTGTGATTGTTCACTCTCAAAATATTTGTAACTATTTCTGTTGCAAGCAACCCCAATTACTAAAACAAAGAAAAAACTTTTTTCCACCTTTTTTTGAAATATTTTTTTGCTTGTTTTTAATGTTTTGGTCAAATACACACACTTTGTCTTATTCATTTTGACACTTACCCTACAGAAGATGTTCTTGTAATTCAAGAACAATACAACAATTTTCCCTGTGACACAATCTTTCTGCCGCAAGATAAAGCTTGGTGGGGAGCGGGGGGGGGATGCTTGAACATAAAGATGAAAAAAATTTATGGCTGTACCCCAAAATGATGTGTAGTAAATACTGGGCAGCAAGCCTGGAACTATATTTTTAATTTCTATTTGTTGCATTCTTTTAATGGAGGGTCATTTAGAAATAGCACATGTAATAATCATCCTCAGAACATCTAATGAGTTGTCTCCATTGTGAGGGAGGAACAAAATTGACTTTTAAGCTATTACAACCACAAAGGGAAACTTCTGCTTCCAATTTGTGCATTTCTGTCTTCCCAATTCCAAAGAGACAGCTTCAGCAGTTTAGGAAGTACACCCAACACGTATCAAAGTAGTTTAAGTTATTAGGGGACAGTTTCATGTTTTGTTAAATTTACCTCTAAATTGAATATTAGAGTCACATATAAAGCCTAACAGGGTCCAGGATCAGTACTTTTTAAAATTTAAGTTCACAGATTAATCAAGACTAAGTGAGAACAAGAGATTTTAACTTGGAAAGTACTTATTAAATCACCCAAGCTTCAGCTAGTGAAAGAATAAAGCTGTTACTATCAACCATTTGATGAGTTCTGTGAAACTTCAATTCACACCAACCACAGGGAAAGCACTGAAAGTCTTTTACAAAATAAACAAAAAAGTTAGTGAAACAAACACTCCCTCAGCACTGCTCAAAGATGGCAACAAGCATCTTCTCAAACGGCCACTATCACAAACTGGTAGCTTTGAAATCTGGCAGAGGCAAGGGTCCAAAACATAACTATTTCTTCAGGACCTCTATTTCTTCAGGAACTGATCCTCTAGGTAAATGATTAAAAAAACCCCACAAAAAAAACCCCAACCAAAACAACAACAAAAAAAACCTTGGCAGATCAAAATACTGAGGTCAGTATAGCTGCTTGTTTTATAAATTGTATAGGAGATCAATGGAGCACTTCAACTGCCATCTCCTGGAAAACATTTATTTTTAAGATGTGGGAAGAGAAAGTGGGCATGACTCTGGTATGCTGAGCTCCACAGTAACATCCTATACCTATGTTATCAACACAAGGAACCAGCAACATTTTCAACCACATTGAATTGTATTTCCAGTACAGATGATCCATCAGGTGTGAGTCTCTCTATGAACACAAGTGGGGAATGTTAATTTGCAGAACAATCACCTTTCAAAACATACTTTTTCTTCTCTTAGAAGGTAGCTATGGGATTTTTGAGATCCAGAAACTCTGTTCTTTTCAAGGGCCAAACCATACTATTCAAGATGTGGAATCTGAGCTACTCATATCAGCAATAACACTAACAGCAATATCAGCAATTCACTAGAGTTTTCAAAATATATACCCTGCACATTACTAAAACCTCTGAAAGATACTTTAATTAAAAGCCTACATACAAGTTCATTCTGAGAAAGGCCAGCAGAAAGGATGAACATATAACAACATCAGTACCCTGCAACATATACTTAAAGATACAAAACACTATTTCTAGGAGGTTGTATCAACTGGAAAAAGAAAACAACAAAGAAAAACCCAAAGCATCAGAAAGATGCATAGAAATCAGATGCAATTAATCCTCATGTTCCCAGGACTTTCTGTGTATAAATTTATATTCTGCTAGCTAGCACAAATATTTCAAAGCTCCAGATCACTACAAAACTGAAGTTCCACTCAAGCTATATAGTTAAAGGACATCTGTAATGATTCACTGAAGAGATGCTAGATATGTTTGCAGATTTCAAATAGCACTATTTGCTGCTAGGAAGTCTTCGAAACTCAACAGTTAAGATATCAAGAGGCTTATTGTTCAGCTGTAGAGAATGAAACAGAGACGTTCCTGGGTGAAAGACAACATAATACAACCAAGCAACAAGATTTGAGTAAAGAGTGTAAAAAAGTAATTTCACAGTGATAAGATGCTGAATACTCTTTGAAAAATAGTTCTCCTAACCTGTGTATTGCTTATTCTCTTTTAACTCAAACCACTTATTCTTTTTCTAGAGCAACCTAATAAAATATTACCACAATGAGCAGTACGCTACCTACCATATCTACACATCCTCATATTTATGGGTGATCAAAATACTGCACAACCTCAAACCTCAGAAAATGGAAATTTTCCAGTAAGAACGACTCTCAGAATTTTGGGAATCGCTATACTATACAGGAGGGTAGAGTCTGCAGGCATTGAACTGGGATGGACTAGCTTCAGGCTATGGTTCACTTCATCCCCTGCTGTTTCAAAAAAATCAGCAGAAGAAAGCAGAAGTAGTGAATCGGTAGAAATGGCAAGAAACAGCACAGTATTTTTGAAACAGCGATGATTATGTCAATGGTAAGTGGGATGGGTGAGTTACTCATTACCAATGGGTAACTGGGATATAAACGAGGAGATAGAAAGTTCAGTTTCAACATGGAGAAAGAATGCTGAAATAACAAAAACTACTAAAACCATTAAGGAACAGGAACAGCAAAGATACTTTAAAACATATTTACATACAGAGGAGTAGTTAAGACAGAAAAGGGAAAGAACAATATATCCCAGCCTCACTCTACAGTTACCTGCAAAACACTTTTTCAACCTATCCCCTCAGACACAAAATCACCAATAAAAACCCCAGACTTCACATTCACATTAATGCACAAATCAACTTCCCAGAAGCATTTAGGCCTCTCTCACTGAAGATAGGGTTTTCAAGGGTATATACATATAGAGAGATATATTTAGACATTGCAAGTTTTGTTTCTTCTATAATTAGGGTAGAGATGTTCTCATTCACCTGTTTATTGTCATTTTGTTTGCAGAGTCAAACCCTTGAGAACGAACCACTGTCATCCCCAATAGCGCTACTTCTGTGCAGACAGAATAGGCACTTAGAAGACAGGGCATTTGTGGTGTTGTTGCCTACGGTGTTAAATTGCCAGATATGATTTTTTTTTCTTTCCCCTCCTAGCTAACTTGCCTTAATACCTGCATTTCAGCCCTCAGCCATAGCAGCAGGGCCTCAACTATCGCTGTGCCTCTACAGAGATAACTGCAAAAGCCTGCTGTATAATCCGATCAGGACCAACTCTTGTAGAAACACTATCACATTGAACCATGACTTGAAACCTTGCATCATACCATCTTCCCTTCTACATAAGAAAAAAATACTCCTTTGAGCAAGTATGTTATACTAAAGCGCCACACAAACATCTTTAAAATGAAATAAAAGGAAATCCTTAGAAATCAATTTAGACATTTCTGACAGAAAATGATGAAGTAAATGCTAAAGAAACACATTCTGTACTCATGAAGGGAGATTTCCAGAGGTGAAATCTTCATTACAAGGTCTTCTACAAGTCCTTCTTTTTAACACATAATAAAACTTTTCACTACATACAGCAGAATGAAATTACAAGTTAACACCCACTCACCTCTGAAATGCAAGAAGAGCCTTTCTCTGCAAGACTTCTTGCATCCCTCGCAAAGATGCTGAAAAGGATATATTTAATCAGTGATATGCAGGATCAAGAGATTTCGTTCCATGTGCTCGTTGAAGAAGTTTTAATACATTGACTAAAAAAATGGTTGCACACAGAAGCTTTAAGTCTAGCATTCTGCTAGGTATCCTTTTTTAGGCAACATGGGAATTTCCAAACGTGAATGTTTATTCTTCTCTTACCATCAGTAGCCTGCAGACTGTAAGTCAATCCCAGTGCCAAGTAGCCTTTTGCTTTGAACTCTGATGTTTTGTCCCCAAGATCAACAACAGTTTTGGCAAATCTTTCAGCTTCTTCCAACTGAAAATATTATAAAACATCCATGTAAGTCTAAAACTAGCTAAAGCTTACTTTATAATGACAAGAATGCACAGCATGTGTACACTGAGTCTGTTGAAATCTCAGCCATGATTGCTTTTAAGGACTACTTTGTGTTTCATTAGACTTAGTTTTCCTGCTAAATACTGAGTAAAGAACACAAATTTAAGCTGAAGCACCCATTCCTATGGTTGAGAGAAACTAGCATATAACACACAGATCATTCTAAACTTACTGTGTTTTTGTCATTTTTGGTTTGGTTTGGTTTGGTTTTTCTTTTTTAATACAAAAGGCATTTCTGGTCCATATATGCCATCTACCATTTTTGCATTTCATAAATAGAGTTTTTGCCCCATGAATCAGTTCTTTAGGAAAATGATTTACAGTAACTATGGCTCCAACCCTGCAAAAAAATAGCATAGCCATGCAGAACTCTGAATCACATACAGTATTGCTGAATGTATGTGAATTCATAAATAAATACGTAAAAGGTCAGAGTTTAACTGCACACCCACGCTAGCGCACTATTTAACAATCCAGAAAGAAAAAAAAAATTTTAATCCATTCCAGTAAATGTAAATGCTAAGTACAGTGAGCTACTCCATATGGAGTCTATCCCCAGGGAACAATTTACAGAACTAGGATCTAATTATTAAGACTGTATTTTTGTCAGACTCGGCAAGTCATGTTTCTGCTACTGCACTATTTTCTCAATTTCTGATTGTGACATCTCCCTCCTCTTTTTCTCTTTTTTTAAATACAATCATTCTTCTAAAAATGACATGTGTATCTTGAAAACCACTCAATGTTCTTTGATCACCTTAATGTTTTTTGTACAGATTTTGTACACCAATTTCATGGTTATCTAAAATACAACTCCAGTAACATTTTTTTTAAAAAGCACTGTCCCTACTAGGAATTCATAAACCCCATCTACTTGCAAACATGGTATCACCAGAAAGGTCTCTTGAATATTTGCCTCATTATCTTCCAAAAAAGTTATTTTCCTCTTGCACAGAGGAAACAGAAGTCTAAGTTGCATTTTTAATCTCTGTATGCCAACGTTTCAATTTCTAATATATTTTTAGCTATGTCTTAGACCAGTATTAAGATATGCTACCTTGATAAACATAAACACTGCTGTCAGGTATTTTAAATTAGCCATGCAAACAGGGATGCACAGGTGCATATATGTATCTGTGCTGTATTTTCAGAGATAACCAAGTGCATGTAGTCACTGTGCAAAAGTATTTGCTACATCCCTAAACCAAAATTTAGTTGCATTTTAGCACAGTTCTTGCTGAAAAGACAACGAGCGGCAAAGCTTACCCAGTGGAGAGATCCCATACAGAGCTTTGCAGCAAGGAGTGGAATAGTTGCATCGTCTGGTTTCAAACGTATGCATTCCTTCAAAACTTTAACAGCTCGAGCAGACTGTTAAAAACATTTTCCATTGAAATTACTATAAGCATAAATATGTTTCACAGATTGAAGATTCCTATTTCCACCATTTACTTTATTTTTCCTATATGAAGGAGGCATTACTAAACATTTTGTTGACAATCTGCCACAACTCCTCATGCAAGTGAAGCACAAGACTTAAGGCACTGCTGTTGCTATTTAACCCCGATGAACTATCATTAAGTGTCTCCAGTGAAACATTTGCCCAGAATGTAATTCCAATGGTACACGATTCAGAAAACAGTCTTGCGATGTATTTAAAACTCTGATAGCCCTGTAAGCTCACAACATTTGAGCCAAGCAAATGAAAGAGCAGAAATAGGACAGAGTTTTCAGAACAAGCAGTGTTTTAGTGCTCTTTGGGAGTTACCACAGCACTTAGGAATAGCTCTAATACAAGACTGTAGAACAGAGTGGCACTGCTCCTCTTTTTTAAATTCATCCACCTCCATCCAATCACAGTTTAGAAGATAACTCTAAGTAAACAGAGAATGGGAAGAAGATTCAAGCCCCTTCAGAACCAATATGCTTCTAAAAATATTTTCTAAAGAAAATATAAATAATTCCTTTTCCTCATACTGAAGATAAGCAGATTACCCCCATTGAGAGTGATCTTTTAGAAAATAGGTATTGTTTACATTACATAATGACTGTGATTTATTTTCCGTAACATGACAAGGGAAAAGCAAAAAGAAACGAAAATAGAAGATTGCATCTGATAACATAAATTCCTACGTTTTATATATATATTTTTTTAAATCCCACTCATTTTATTAGTAGTATTAAAAAAGACAGTCAGAAATTCCCAAAGGAAAAAAAAAGCAATAGCATCATGAATCAGCATTACTTTGCACCTATGCATAAAATTTGTTCATCAAAACAACACTTAAACAAGGTCATTACTGGATAATATAATCTGGTATAATTCACTACTTATATTCAATTAGCTTAACTTAAGCTTGTTGGCAAGATAGTTCTTACCACCTTTCAGTCTTCCTAAATTAGAAACTGTTGGAATAACAACATTCTTTGTACAGCTTTAGGCATACATTAAGGAGTACAGTGTACTTAGATGATCTAAGGATTAGAATAATTTTCAAAACCACTAAAGATTAAAATTATCGAAGTGCCAAAAGCTGTTATCAAAAGCCATCAATACAAGAATTTCATGCAAAAATTAAGACTTACTTTTCCTGCTGCCATCAAGGACAACGCAAATTGATACCAGAGATGGAACTCTTCAAACGCAAACTTCATGGCTCTTTCTAAACACTAATGTTTGGGGGAGAAATTGTTATTTAAGGGCACATTCTTCTAATTAAGAAGATACACTAGTATAAAAATTTTCTTATAGGCTTACACCTAAAATACATGCAGTTAAAAATGGCACCACAAGTACTTATCAGTACCACTTAAGGCGGAGGGGAGGTTCACCTGACAGCATTAGTTCTATTTTTAAGAATTTTAACTTCACACTCAATATTCTGCCCAGATTTTCAACTTAATAACTGAATGCCAAAAGGAAATTAATTATTTACTATACTGAGATTAAGTATATTAAATTAGCATTATACTCTAATTTTGAAGGTTTCATATCTACTGTTGTCAATAAGAACGATTTCATTTTGCTATGCTCATTTTTACTAATCAGTCCAGCTCCAGAGAGTTGAAAGGTGTAGTACTTTTCTGGATTAAACTGATTTAGCAATTAACTTTCTAGTCTGCAGAGTCCAATTACATGAAGGAGCTTTTCTGCTCTGATAGCTGTAATGTATATGCTAAATTATAATACTATGAATTACTTTTCACATTGAAACTCGGCCTTAACATTACAGAAAGCACAGTGTGTTCCCACACTTTATCAGAACCTGAAGCAAAGAACAGCACTGAAGATGAAACAAAACAAATACAAGAAGTACATTATTTGCTACATATAAGTAATGTATGCTAAAATTTTCCTATTAAACAATGTCCAATATCAAGTCTATTGCTAAATATAATTTTTATTAAATTATTATAGAGGAATAAAGTTTTTATAAACAAATTCTTTCTAATACCATTGTTAAAAGTTCATCAGATTGTATGTGCAGCAAGTTAACTAAATGTCTATTAAGAAAACCAACACAGGATTTATTTTCCCATTGGACTTTCTTTCCATCAGTGGAAGCAAAAAGATAACAGCAAGAAACAAGTAAGTTATGTGTGATTTCTTCTCCTATTACTTTGGATACTTCACAGAGATGCCTAGGTAAGGCACACTCCTCTACAACTCTCCATGAGCCTGGCAGAAAACAGAAGTTTCTAAATCCTTCTTTCTCTCTCCACCCATCCGTACAACTATGGTGCTGAGCACCTCTAAATGGAGGAGAATGAATTCAGGCTTATCTTTTTCAAACACGCCTCACTCTACCTGTTTTGATATCAGTGTATTACATCTGATTTAAGTAATTTCAGCACTTCTTCCAGCACTCTGACCTACAGCAGCTGTATAATCCCCAACAAGAGGTGCACGGAAACCTCATACTTAAAGTCGAAGTAAGTTTATAACTTTTTAGGCTGCCTAATCATACTTCCTTCTCCTATTTTTACATATTCATATATGTATGCATGCGCATTAATTATATAGAGGTCCTCATTCACAATTAGAAAAACAAAAAACCTTATTTTCTAGGCCTTGCTTAATTAAAAATTAATTCCCAATTCTAACTGCCAGAAAATAAATAAATTGGACAAGTTGATACTTAGGTTTTTATAATTTTGTAATTATAGGGACACAGGACACAACTGTAGATTATTCTAAAAGGCTTGAGTTTCAACGTACTAATGATCTATTTACTGTTTTTTTTCCTTGACTGCAAGTTCTATTCATTCAGTATGAAATGTGACAAGTTACATAATTTTTTTCTTCGTAAGATCACAAAATTGGTGGTCAGCATGTGTGGGGGTAAGGGGTATATGTGCACATATGTATATGTATTTGATCTACACAAAAGCATGAACACCTCATAAACTGTGTTCTTCTGAACTAAGTAACAAAAAGTAATTTCAAGGAGCAACAGGCTCCATCAAGAAATGGATGAGAAATACATAGCAAGCAATGGTACCCTGGAAAACTGCAAGTTAAGATAATGTTCAAGATAATAGCAACTGACTTAACTAATTGAAAACACATTTAGGACAACCACTCTCCTGAAAGGCAGAAATGCAGCTGTTGATACTGCCTTGTAAATAAGCACAAGGCACTATATATGGACAGGTAATGTTGAACACATTACTGAATTTTGTTGCTTAACACTACAGTCTCCTCCTGAAAAGAACATGCTTGAAATTAGAGAGTTGAAAGATGAGTATCTAGGAAAACTTCTCGTCTGGAAAACATCTCTCATAGTAGGACATTGATAAGCTAAATATTTCATATCCTATGAAGCTTAAAAACCAACTTGATGACAGTCAGAGTACTTTTGTGTAGGAAAGAATTACGACAGTAGAAAGGTTTTTGATTTGTTGAATAAGCCATAAGAAATTGAAAGCCCAGAACTCCATAAAGAAATGAGACCTTTTCAATTAAGAACATGACTCAGCACTAGAATAGTTTAACAGGGATGAGACAGATTTTTGGTCATTTAATGTTCTTATATTACAGCTAAGTACTTCTGTAAGTAATCAGCTATAGCTAAACCAGAAGATAACAAGATGTTGGAATTGGTGGGTGCATACCATTTCCACAGTTAGAATAATGGTGCTTTCTGAACTTGAAGCTACAACAGCTCCACTAGAGCAATCTTAATTAGCTCACAGACAATGAAGCTGGCAAAAAATTACATGCCTATTACATAACTTTTTATGTATGTTAAATACATACATAATGTATGTATTTAACATACATTATGTATGTATTTACATAATGTAAATTATGTAATTTACATACATACTTTCTGTGAGACAGAAAGTTTTTACATTTCTGAATTTGTGTTTATTGTAATACTTAGTATTGTATACGGTATACTAAGTATTACAATATATAAGTATTTTTTTATATGTGTGTGTGTGTGTGTGTGTGCATACTAAGTTATACAAGTTTCAGACTATGGGCCGCAGGATTTCAGGGCAGGTATCCTCTAAGCGCTCACTAACCTAAGTGCTTCTTAAAGTCTATGTTTTTCCTTGTGCTTTGGATTACAAGAACTGGAACAATAGAGTTATTCTAACCATTTCCTGATAAGCTCCTGCTGCAGCTATCTCTCTAGAGTATCTATATGCTAAAATAAGTATTGTCTATTACATCAAGTTTTCATAAGATGATTTTTTTCATGTTCAGAATAGTTACTTCATGGATGTATAATAAAGATATTTTAATTATTCTGTATTGAAAAGTATTTTTCAAACATGTAAGAATTATTTTCTATTTTTCAAAGAGAAAATTTCAAAAGAATACACATAAAATTTTGATGGAATATAATTACAAAGATGCTAGACTCAAATTAAAAAAGAACAAGAAAAGACCTTAAAACAAGCTTTAGGTAGACTTCAGGTGTCAAAACCCAGGGCAGTGGCTAAAAACCTTCAGTTAAGAAGCCGGTGAAACATGGAGGCTCTTTAACTTTCCCAATACTCACGGTTCTGCTTTTGTCTGTAACAAAGATCACCATCAGCAACTTCTAAAAGGCGCTGAACTCCAAGATCTAAGTTGAGTTAAAACCTCTTCCATTAGTTAGAACATTCAACTGTGCTCAAAACACAACAGGAAAAGGACCAGGCAGTGGTACTCGTCTGCCAGCTACATGGGCTAAACCAGTCATGCAGTCAGTGAGGGAAGTAAGTTCTATGCTCTTCTCCATGTGAGGGGACTATAAGACTTTCCCCCTACCCTTCATGGTAATGTCCTAGACTTCAAGATACATGGCTAAGAACACAGATACCTCTAAGCTTTCTTGGTGAAGCCAAAAAACTTCTCTATTAACAAAGGCAAGAAAAACTGCAAACAAGAAGCTGCGCTTATTGTGACACAGATACTACCCAAAGTCTCCCAAAGGAGAGAGTGGAGGAACCCCAGGAACCATTGATGTTCCCATTAATGTAATGGCTGTTCAATTTTTAAAAAGACAAAAAAACACACACACAAAAAACCCCACCGCCACAAACCACCACAACAGCAGACAAAATAAAAGAATCTAAATTGGAACCCAGGGGTACACTACCCCTGCCTAGCTGCTAGGCTAGTATATAAAAAGGAAAGGTTTCCAGCTGCTTAAAGAAAAAAGAAATCAGAGTTACCTTTTCAAGTTTTTTGTTTTTGTTGGGGTTTTTTGTTTGTTTGTTTTTACAATACTTGTCAATGTCTATCCTTTAAGAGGTTCTAGGCTAAAATATAAGGAGACTCATTTCTTGCAGCTCTGGTGCAACCACATAAAACTTCATGAAGGTGATAGTGTCTGTACTGGCAAGTAAATGGAAATATTCCTGATCAAATTATGTTGTAGGGTGACAGCCCTATATGAGCTTTCATACTCCTTGGTTTTGTGAAAGACTTTCTATTGTACTAATTAAAACTGACTTGTATGCCCAACTTGCAGCTATGAAGTACTTTCAAGAAGAAGAATATCCAAATTCAGAGCTTAACATCACAAGAGATGCAGATTAAAGGGTGACTATCAACGTATACCAGAGAAGAACAGGGGCATTTTTTTTCATTTTTATCTTAATAAAAGTCTTCTATTATGGTAGAGAGAAACCATTTCTCAGCAAATCAGTCCCCGGATATGCCTTCCTACCACACATGCTGAAATATTCCTTCTGGATATCAGTAATTAATCATGCTCAGCAACAGTATCCTGCTGCTGGGTGAGCACTGTTTTGAGTAGCAGAAAGATCTGCTGTGCCCTAAGAGCTGTAGTTGTTTCTTAGGTATAAAACCATTAACAATACTTGAAACTTTCCTGAATTATGTCACCACAATCTAACAAAACATATGCAAGTTGCATCATCAAGCACAAGACATTTCAGACAGAGAATGCACTTTCCTACAGACCTGAGAAAGTAATACATTTCCGTTTTGCTAACTTCCAAGCCATTTTACAAACTACAAGGACCTTGGAGCACTCCAAATAATATGAGGTGTAAAAGAAAGTTTTATTTTGAAATAAAACACTACAAATCCTTTTTCTAGGTGTTTATATCTATCACTTCTATCCACAACAGCTTTTATCTTTTGCTGTTCCTCCCTGCTGTCTCCATTTAATGTGTGTACTTTTAAGCAGATCCATGCCTTCCTGCCTAAAAACCATGTGAGTTGTGTGATAAATGTAGAGTGGCACAGCCTTTCACATAATTTCTGTGCTTGGCCACCTCAAGCCACTTGTACAAATTTAGACACTAAACTTTTAGGGTGGAAACTACCTACTGTATTTATACAGCAGTCAGAATGACAGTGTCCTATACTTGTTTAGCCCACAAGTACTACCACAGGTAACATGATTCAGAAATAAGCAACGAAGACACAGTTGAATGTTCACTATTATCCACAAACCTCTGAGAGCATTTCATACTGGCCTCTTCTTCCCAAGGCTATAGTAAGTAAATCGTAGACTACAGATGCACTTTGCAAACTGATGATACGATCGTTTTTGTGTTCTGGTATTCTGCTCAGTACAGCATCACGGTTAGCCTGAAACATACCACGAAAAAAGAAACAGAAGTCATCCATTGTAATCCAACCTATATTTTTGCTCAAGTAACTACTGACAGTTCTATTCAGACTGACAGTCAGCAGTGATACAGAGGTGATACAGATAGTATTTGCTACTAATTTATAGATAGCAAGTATCACCAATTTTACACGTTAGTGGAAAGATTTATGTTTCTATACGGATCTATTTTTAATTACTTGCTTCCAATTACATGAATTAGGTAATGTATTTAAAATTATTGAAGAGTTCTCAGAAATCAAATAAGGTGTTTTTTTTCTTAGTATAACGTATATCCATCTTTTAGAATTTAATTTTATTTTTGTATGCAAGTAAAACATGTTAAGAATGATCTTCAAATCCTCTATTCCATCTTTTGTAAAATAAGGCTATCAATTTATTTCCTCTTTATAACAATATGAGACTATCCTCTCACTTTTTACTGATAACCTGCCCAGCATAACCAAACCATCACCTTCAGGAGTTACTAGTAAGAAGTGAAAACTGTCCTTGGTTCCAAGCACAGGTTTGGAATCAGGCCACGTCTGCAGTAAGGCTTTGTACTTTCAATCCTGTTACGTGAGAGGCACATAGCAAACCTAATTCCTTAATTAAACTCTTCCTTCCAAGAAGGAAGAAAGCTGAGCTAGAACTGGATTAAATGAATTGACCATGTTCACAGAGAAATCCTGTTAAAGAGCAAAGGATAAAATTCAGGTCTCCCAGTAGCTAATACTACCTATATTCAACTACCCAGTACTTTTCCCACTATACCATCAAGCCTCTGAAAATACCTTATCTTGATATCTTATCTATTGATGTTTAATATGCCCACTGGTACAAATGCTAATATATCTGATAGCTTGAAGTCAGAAGTTAAAGATCCTTCTCTTTCTTCCTTCCCCCGCCCCCCCCCCTTTTTATTTTTAATTACACAGAGCATGGCCCCCTCAACATATTTACTTAAATAGACTAATATTTAATGGGCAGCTTATTACCCCCTTTCTCAGAAGGGAGGAATGACACACATGAAGAGCTAATAAATTGTTTCTCTGCTTTAACAGGATAATATTTTAAGCTCTGAACACATTCGATACATCTTTAAAATCAGAAAAATTAAATACTGAAAGAAATTTTCAAAGAGATTCTTGGAGCGTAAAATGCACAGACATTTCAGGATTTATCAACTGAATAATCCACAGCTTGGTTTGAAAACACACACCCCCACACATGCATCCCAAAACAGACATTTTGCTTTCTTTTGATCAAGAAGCCTTTGGCTACACTGCATAAATATTTAGTCAGCTTCAAGAACTTCTTCCTTTTTAACTCCACATTTAATCATTGTTTGATTCAATTCCTTACAAGTACAGAACAAGCTATGAACAAGCACTTGTGACAAAATGGCTGGCAATGACAAAGCAGTATTACAGGAGATGATGCCTTGTAAGTATTAAAGATACTTTATATATTTGAACAATAGTTTTCTGCATAATTATAAACGAGAATGTACGTACAACCTTAAGTGCTCAGTGTTTCAGAACTGCCACGGTCTCAGACACAATAACGTGACAGTTAGTTAAGCTGCAATGTGTCAGCTGGCCACACTTAGCCTATACACACTTTAAGCCTGAGGCAAATGTGAGCAGTGTAGCTTAGTTCACCCACAGTGGAAGAAAGGATCTATTTTACCATCAACTAGGAATAACACATAAGGCTGAGCCCAGGAGGTGGTGATCAGTGGAACAAAGTCTAGTTGGAGGCCAGTAACTAGCAGTGTACTCCAGAGACTGATACTGGGCCTGATCCTGTTCAAAATCTTCATTAATGATCTGGATGATAGGGCAGAGTGTACCCTCAGCAAGTTTGCTTATGATATAGATCTAGGAAGAGGAACTGATACATCAAAGGGCTGTGCTGCCATCCAGGAGGACCTCAACAAGCTGGAGGAATGAGCTGATAGGAACCTCATCAAAGGCTTCAACAAAGACTTGGAAGTTCGAAGTCCTGTGCCTGGGAAGGAACAACCCCAGGCACCAGTATATGCTGGGAGCCACCCAGCTGGAAAGCAGCTTGGCAGAAAAGGAGCTGGGTGTCCTGTTGAACACCAAGTTGAACAGGAGCCAGCAATGTGCCCTTGCTGCAAAGAAGGCTAGTGGTATCCCAGGCTGCATGAGCAGGAGTACTGCCAGCAGGTTGAGGGAGGTGATCCTTCCCCTCTATTCAGCATTGGTGAGGCCACACCAAGAGTTTTGGGCGAGCTCAGAGTTCCCCAAGACAAGAGAGATACGGATCTACTGGCAACAGTCCAACAAACGACCACAGGGATGAATAAGGGACTGGAGTCGCTTATTTCCTCCTTCTGTGAGGAAAGGCTGAGAGAGCTGGGACTTTTCAGCCTGGAGAAGAGAAGGCTCAGAGGGGATCTGATCACTGTGTACAAATACTTGAAGGGAGGGTGCAAAGGAGAGGCAGCCAGGCTCTTTTCGGTGGTACACAGTGTCAGGACCAGAGGTAACGAGCACAGACAGAAACACAGGAGGTTCCCTCTGAACATCAGGAAACACTTTTTGACTGTGAGGGTGACTGAGCACTGGCACAGGTTGCCCACAGAGGTGGTGGAGTCTCCCTCCTTGGAGATACTCAAAAGGCATCTGCACACAGACACAGCCTGCTCCAGGTTGCCCTTCTTGAGCAGGAGGGCTTGGACCAGATGACCTCCAGAGGTCCCTTCCAATGTCAATCATTCTGTGATTCTGTTACTACGGCACAGCTGACATGCAGAAACATGTACACGCACTGTAACGTGAAGATGTCAGTCCTTCAGATTCCACCTTTCCACTCATCCCTGTCTAGATAAGGAAAGGCTGGTCTATACTTTGCAAGTGTAACAGTGAGAATACAAGGGCTTCTTACTACTTTAATAGCACAATACCATCTCAAAACACCAAAGATTACTGAATCTTCTGTAACTGTTACTATTTCTTTCCCAAACACTGGTTTCAAAAGCATAAATCACATACTACTTCATAACTACTACAGCTAGAAAGTTAGCATGCACTGAAGCTGAAGTAAGAGCCCTCAACTCTCAGAAAGATAAGTTTGTAGTGATGAATATTTTCATTGTAGTGATGAATATTTCAATCTTCCTCTTTCCCCCTGCAAAACTAATTTGAACAAATGGCTTAGCAAAAGTAAGTCAATCATGTGAAAGATTTTATACTCCCTGAAAAGAAACTCTTTTGCCTCGGATAACCTGCAATAATTACTTGTAAAGAAAAAAAATATTAAAAGTTTGCTAAGGGTATACGCTCTACAGCAACAAGCATTTGATACAATTAGGCAGATCTAATTCACAATGGAAAAGCTTTAAGTAACCTGAAAGGCGACTTAACAGAGCAGTACTTCAATTTGTTTTTTGGCTTCTTAATGCTGGTATGCAGGGAAGTACACATGTAAATACAGTAATCAGTAGTCATATCTTGCAGAACTGGGACTGCTTCCACTTCACACCATGACCACAGTTCACATCAGAATTCTGTGTATTGCCATGAGCTCCTCAGGCACCTTACAGAGGCACAGGCAGCCCCTTTCAGTGGTAAGTACATACCGCAGCAACACCAACAGATGATATACACAAATGTTTGCTCAGTCTAGTTTTCTGGTGACAGATTCTGTCATGAACATTGCAAGGCAGATCACTAGGAATGAGGAAAGTAGTTTGCCCTACAATGTAAGCATTTGCCACTTTAGTTCAAATAGCACAATGTTCACTGAAATGTTCTGATCCTATTTAACTGTATCAAAACAGAAATCATGCCAGAGCATGAAAGCATTTGAATCACCTATATAACTTAAAAAACCTAGGTCTCATTGATGTGCAGTGAAACAGACCACCATATGATGCCTGAGATTCTAGAGGTTCCACCCCTCCAATTAGAAAAACAGCAAAAATTCCAGCTTCAGCTTTTCATTTCTGCCATTTGAGCACATATAACTGACCTGGTATGAGAATGTCAGTATGTGGCAGTTGATAGATGACTATTAAAATCATACTCATAAAAGACACAAGAAGGCCATTGAAAGGAATCACCTACTGAGGAAATGAGGACATTAAAAAAAAATAAATCCAGTAGCAAAGGCTGAATGCCACTATCATTAAAAATTATTTACAAATTTGAGTGACAGCCAAGGTTTAATGCACAATGGAAAATACTTTTTGGCTATGTTAAAAGTAGCAATACTTTCCGGCATAATAATGCTCATAACCAAGTAGTCTTTGATTTGGTTTTTACAACAAAAATAACTTACATTTTGAGTCTGTCTGAATGGCAACCAGCTGGTGTAACAGTGGTTCATACTGATAAGTGATGCCAAATGAAAGACCTGGCTTTGTGTTCACCTGCCTATGGTTAGAAGGAGGCTAGGTTCAGCCACTCTAAAGGAGAAAAACTACTCATAACACTTGCAGACCTCATCTTGCTGGCTCAGAGGAACAGAAGCTTGAGTTTCAGAAGTAACTGCCTGCTTTCCTGACAGAGAATAAAACAAAAGTAATAAAGTAAGGCATGACAATAAAGTTCTATTTTCATTTTAAAAAAACAAGGAAACACACACATACAGCACACACACATTCACTCTATTTTACCTACCATAGATTCACTAATAAGCAGCAACAGTAAGGCTTCTTCTGTATTTTCTTGAGGACAAAAGATGCTGTTCAAAACAAGAATTTAATTATTTCAGCAGAAGACATTACTTTTAGGAATATCTTACACGAATATAGTAAGAGCACTGTAAAAACTGGAAAATTTCCAGAAAAGAGAACAGAGAGTAACTTGCATAGAAAAAATGATC
Source organism: Phaethon lepturus (assembly GCF_000687285.1). Classification (NCBI taxonomy): domain Eukaryota; kingdom Metazoa; phylum Chordata; class Aves; order Phaethontiformes; family Phaethontidae; genus Phaethon; species Phaethon lepturus. Next base: position 45,564 of record NW_010552660.1, read on the forward strand.
AGTTAAAATGCATTTCTTTGCATTGCTCTAAATTTGCATTTCAGAAAAGCTGGCCAAACACAGTAAGAGAACAAAACCACCACAGCTGTCAGAGTTGAACACATTCAAATATTCCAAAATTGCACATAATTTGACAACTGTTAAAACTGTGCCCATAGTTTAACTAGCCTCTGGCACTTAATCTGTCCAAGCTGAATGTACATCATTGATTTACAGGTCGGCAACAGGAAACTCTCTCACAAGAACCAGAAAGCTTTTGTATTTCAGGCAGTATGTGGTTAAATACTTCTGTTAGTCTTTCATCGGATGTTGCTTAAGAATTGTTTTCCTGACGCATTCAATAGTGGTGAACATTTCTAAATAGAGCCATGGCAATCTCTGCTTCCTTGTCATAACTACTGTTACTTCCAAGCACTTTAAATAACTGTTTTTAATGAAGTCCACTTCCTTAGGACTTAATATTGAAGGTTTGCATAGGACTAGTTTGCAAACTTTAGTGCTTTCTCTGAACACTGGATGCTTTCTGAACACTCTTCTATGCTAGTGGACAGACAACAGTAATCTGCATTGGGTAAATGACTGGCAGGAATTCATTCATTCATTCATCTCTCTCTCATACACACACAGTGACTGTGTTTTAACTCTCCAGATTTCTTTCTCTAAACTGTTTCTGAATTAACACAAATACTATTTCCTGTTTTCAGACCAATACTTCCACAATTATCTGTACAAAATAATTCATATTTGTTAATAAGCAATTCCTACAGTCCCAAGGGTACTTAAACTACAATAAATTACAGATGGGAAACTAAACTTGTCTGACATTAAAACATCTTCTGGATTTTTTTAAATGCACTAGAAATTTAAGCAGCATTTAAATGCCTGAAAGGTAAGGGAAACTAGAACACATCTGAACTCCAGATGGTTTGAAAGCAAGGTTGTGAATGTGCTGTGGTAATATACAGCAGCTAAGACCCCAGGGCAGTTGTTTTGCTGTTGAATTTTTCTTTTTTAATCAATGCAAGCTGCTCACAAGACTTTGAAGAGTATTCTAAATCTTAGAAGACATTTTTATTTTTACTTAACAAAGAAATTTCAAAACTCATTAATAGGAAACACCCAGGACAGGGAATGAGGAGTGAAGAAGCATCAGAGAGCTCCCCATTAACCTGTCCAGTCTTCAATGCAGAATTTAGCAACCTGGAAGCAGATTTAACCAAAATGCCTGGCAATGGTTCCCAGAAAGCAAAATAACAATTGGAAATAGTTGGAGAAATTACTTTCTCAGAGAAAAAAGGGAAGTTGCCCCAAAGAGAACTATTAAGAAGTCACTTATCAAAATGAAAGCAAACGTTACTTTCTCCTACAACTTTGAATATATTTTGGTAAATAAGCTGCTATTTGTCTCAAAAAGTGAAGACCCTCTTAATGCAGAAATTACTGGGAAATTCCTCTGACTTGTGTATACAAAAAGCTCCATTTAGTTGACTGAACTCAGACATTTTCTGTGTCTCCTGACAGACATAGTCATAGGAGTAAAGTAATTCCAAGGTAAAAGGGCACGGCAAAAGAGGCAACTGGAAACATGAAATGGCTACCAACCAAAGGCAAACCAAAAAGTTTAACATTTCTTCAACTGAAGATAAATAAAAGCGAAGAGGCAGTAACAGAGAGATCTACAAAATCACACATGATGTTAGCCAAATCACATTCACCATCCTCAAAAGAACACAGTACACTTACTTAATATATCAGGCAGTATATTTAGAAAAAAGAACAGCACATCTCAGACTCAGAGTTGGTGGTCAGATGAATACCTAGGAAGAAGTTTCCTACATGTCTGTCTTGCTATTCATTGTCTTAGGTATTTGCCTTCAATCACTGCTGGAGATGAGATACTTGGCTAGACACTGTTTTATCTGATCTGCTGTTAATTGCTCTGATGTGACAAAAAGAAAAGGACTTAATTACATGCTGTGTTGAAATTGTGGAACTCTTGGTTTGCGTGTCCCAAGAACATGAAAATGACACAGAACAAAGCCCCACTTTTGCTACGAGGCCTGTTTCTACAAGAGGAGGAGTTGAGAATGAAGAACATTAAGTTTGAAAGACTGAGCCTGAGAAACCTGCTATAAGTATTCTGGATCAAGGAAGGAGAATTACTCGAAATCTTTGAAGGTAAAGGACATTCTACTTGCTAGCAGAATAATGACACCATAATTATGTGGGCTTGCTGCTGTATAAAGCATTCATTAATGGAAATCTGCAATAAATGCAGCTAAAAACCTCAAATGCCTGCAGTATGACAGTATTTTAGGTTACAATATAAATATATTATGCACACTAAAACAAAACATCTCTTCAGAATGTAAGGTAGGACTGCTTCTATAAGCAATCTACCATAGAAGCAGACTCTTGCACATAACAACAAGGTCACATTATGGAAAAAAGCTTTCATATTAACTAATAAGGGATATATACTGAAAGAGAGGAAAATGAGACTAAAGAGACTGCTCTTTGGATTTGATGTGTGAAACCAAGTAGTTTGAATGAGAGAATGTGTGACACTGCATAAAAGAGATTTCCTCATGTTCGGGCAATAAGTGCATACATTTTAAGTGCAGTGATCAAGGTGTACCCACAAACCAGGTATTTCCTTTTTACTAAAAAGGTTGCCTGCATGTACAGTTTGAATTATATACTTCAGAGAAACATAGTAGTTGTTTTGGCAAATTGAATGTTTAACTCTATGCTTGCATCTTTTCCTGTAGCTCAAAAGACTGTTTTTTAATGACTTCAGATCCTAGACATTGTCAGACAAGACTGAAATTAAAAAGCTCGTAACGCCTGAGTTTTAATCCTACAGCTGGATAACAATACTAATAAATTCATTGGAGAAAAAGGGTCAAAAATTTCATATGGAACAGACAACAGTCTCCTCAAAGGAGATTTTCAGATCACACCAATTTCACAGAATCACAGAATAGTTGAGGTTGGAAGGGGTGTCTGCAGATTGTTTAGTACAGCCCCTGCACTCAAAGCATCTCAGAACCATGTCCAGTTGGATTTTGAGTACCTCCAGTGATACTCTCCAGACTCCACAACCTCTTCTGTAAAATTTTTTCTTAAGTTTACATGGAATTTCAATCTTCTTCATCTGCATTACTTAGCACTGTCCTACTATGGCAAATCACAACCTTGGCTAGATCATTATCTCCACTACTACAATCTATTTCTCAGTTCTCTGGCTCACAGTGCTTTCCAGCATGTATCAAAACAAGCAAGCAACAGTTGTTGATTATATTAAATATATATATTTAAGAATATACAAGACCCCACATGGACTTGTGTGTAGAATACCAGTAGAGCAGTGCAAAGGCTGCAGATTACGTAAAACAAGCATGCAACAAAGTTTCATCAGACCAAACTTAGTAGCAATGAAATCAAAAATAAATTAAAAAAAGACAGTGCCACACAAGTAAGACTTCACTAGTATGCTTTGACACAAGCACATTACTTCCCAGCAGTAAGCTAACCCAAGGACTAAAGCGCAAAATTTTGTCGATATAGATTTTTGGCACTGTCAGAGTGTGTCTAGGGAAAACAACTTTACCTTAGAAACCATTTTTCATTTGATCAGATACAAACAACAATTTATTAACTTTTAAGAAAAAGTTCAAATTCAAGATAATGGCTATCCACTTTTACTTCTAATACTAATGGTGATGGGTTTTGAAAAAAACCCACACATTTTTAAGAAGAAAAAGATACACACTAAAGCTACGCTAGAACTAACCATGGGATACACCACACAAAAATGATCCATAGTATACTACTTATCTGAATCAGCAAGAGAATAAAACTCAAAAAAAAGGTGGCATCATAAAGAAATGCCAAAACTAACCCAAGAAGATTAAAAGGTAGTTGCCTTGGGAAATAAACTACCCTTGAAACTGCTAGATATGTTTTGTTTTTTTATAGTGTTTCAGGGATGAATTTGAATCGCCATATTGCTAACTCTTTCCTTTGTATGATAAAGCAGAATAGAGGTCTAGAAACAGCACATTACTTTTGAAATGTGCAGTCTCAGATTTGCCACCCAGTTCATGTTTTCTTTGTATCCAAGGAATAATATGAGATATTGACTCTACCATATACCCCAGTACAGAACAAAAAAAACAACAACCCAACTTTGAGAATTTAGAACAAAAGTTCTCATGCATACAGTGCAAACTTCTGCTTGGAGAAGCATATTTTTTCCCTAGTTCCCTTCAGGAAATATATAGACACACAGCATGTGAAGCATCCCCATTCACATTGTCCAACTCCTTCTATATTTTCAACAATATAAACTAAATTACGCAGTGCACTGGGTAACTATTGCAATTAGTTTCTATTCATTATAGAAACAAGAGAGGTATAAACTCAGCCATACTTTTCTCCAGTGTATACCCGCGGTCTTCTACTCAGCGCATAATTCTTAGTATTTGAACCTTTTCGAAGTGGATCGTCTAGGGGTGATTGGTGAGGAGGATCTTCCAGTGGATTCCAATAACTCTGTTCACACATGCCTCGTAACAAAATTTCAGCAAGTTGTCTTGCTATCGTCTGTAAAAGTGAAAGATAGAACAGACTATTAGTTGGAAGGGACCTACAACTATCATCTAGTCCAATTGCCTGACCAATTCAGGGCTGACCAGGTTAAAGCATGTTATTAAGGGCATTGTCCAAATGCTTCTTAGACACTGACAGACTTGAGGCATCAACCACCTCTCTAGGAAGCCCATTCCAGTGTTTGATCACCCCCTCGGTAAAGATAAATATTTTCCTTAGAAATGCTGAATATAAACTCTTCAAAAACACCTGGATTATTTCTAATGAAGACAAGTCATGTAGAATATATTTTCTGTTATTTTAAAACATCCAAAAAACCAGGCATACTGCTATTTGAAAGGTACAAGTACCCAGTTCAATTCTCTAAACGCAAAGAAAGAAAAAATGGCAATAACAAACAGTTTTTCAACTTTATCAGTTAAATCCAGATACTTCTGAAGTAACAACACCACCAACTGTTGCTTCTAAGAGTGGAGCACATTCAGATATGTTTTCAGATATTTTGTGCTCAATAACCTCTAATGCCTCTCCACACCTGAAGCAGATGTTTCTGCGGGAGAGACCACAATGGAGCAGGTATTTCCCTGCAGTCCGTGGAGAGGGCCACAGTGGAGCACATGTCCATACTACAGTCTGCTCAGAGGATGATGGTGGAGAAGGTTGATATTTCCTGAAGGAACTGCAGCCCATGGGAGGGACCCCACGCTGGAGTAGAGGAAAAGTATGAGGAGTAAGGAGCAGCAGAGAGGAACTGTTATGGACTCCCCACAACCCTCCACCCCTATGCACCAGTCTGTGAGTGGGAGGGAGGGAGAGGAGGTAGAAGAATCAGGAATGTAGGATTGAAGTTGAACTTGGGGAAAGGAGGTGGGTGGGAAGGTGTTTTAGTTTCTGTCTCTGTTTCTCACCATCCCACTCTCTTTTAACTGACAACAAATTAAGTTAATTTCCCCCAAGCGGAGTCTGTTTTGCCTGTGACAGTCACTAGTAAGCAAACTCCCTATCCTTACCTTGACCCACAAGTTCTTCTATCTTATTTTCTCCCCATCGTGTTAAGGAAGGGGAGTGAGAGAGCAGCTGGGTGCACATCTGGCAGCCAGCCAAGGTCAACCAACCACAGACAGTTAATAGTCCAAACCCCAACTGACTGGTGCTTATGACAACTTGTACTTGAAGGTGCTGGTGTTTGCTACTGTCAGTAAGGCTCAGCAAGAGTGAAATGAGGTTGTAGATCAGCATGAAAAAGTTTATTTTGGCCAACTATTCTTGGCACCATATATTTAGGTAAATAATATTAATTTAAAGTTTTTAAATCATCCTGTAATCCATAACTATCAGGTTACCATCCTCTGTAATGTTTAATACATCTATAGTCGTGCAGCTTGTATGCATATCACAATGATGAAAACACAGAGATTAGTACCATGGCAGTAGAAAGAAGGCAAGGTCTACATTTGCATGAGAATTGGCAGTATGTCCCAGCAACATTTCCCAGCAACAGATGTGTAATGTTTTAATTCCCACAGACAGCACGGATGTGAGTCTTTCACCTTAATTCCTATAAGGTAGAAGCCATAAGAAGCCCTTCACCTTTTAGTCTATTAAAGTTTGCAATATTATCGCTCTCCATTGAAAGTCTATTATTTAATAATTTTAATAGGCTTACTAGGAATCAGTTATTAAATTAATTAAGAAACCAATTACCTTCCTTATTACCACTTTGGAATTTTTAAAGGCCTTGTATTAGGTAACTAACCTAGGACATTTTGAAAATCACTACATTGGAGTAAAAGATATAAGCCTTGGCCCTTTATTACATAAAAGATGCCAAAAAGATACATCACTTTATGGTAAAGGTTTCTTTTCTGACAATATAAATAACAAATCTTCATGACTTTGCTTTTACTGTTTTCCTTTAAGAGACTTTATCACAAAAACAGAAAAATGATGACTTGATAACTTCCAACTTAATAGAACACACATGAAGATGCTGCACTCTGTCCTCACTCCCATTACATTACCAAAAGATGAGACAACACTCTTGTAAATGATAAGTCATCAATAGGGCAATTATGATTAAGGTTGAAAGTATGGTCAGTCAGAGACCAATCAGGTTTTAACCATAACCACAAATAGGAAAAAGAAATAGGGGAGAGACTGGGTATCAAACATTCCTTTTTATTTTAATCATTCACTTAAGCCAGGAATTGTAACCTTATAAAGTGGTGGTTAACAATAGATCCTGATCAATATGCTGTGTATCTGATTATTGGTCTCTAACTCATCCACTATATTTATGCTTTATCTGCCTACTAAAATTAAGACGCTGCAATAGGAATGTGGTTTAATATAACTTACCATTCGTAGATTTTGTGTAGTTCTTGTTTCGACAGCTCTTAGTAACTCTCTAAATCTACCAACTCCTCTCGTCAAGTTCCTGTATATAAACATAGAATTTGACAGTATTCCAACTTGGATGTAGTAACACCTTAATATATTACTCGACAAAGTTATTAAAATCCATCCTATCTTTTCTTTTTTCTCCATATCATCATCAACTTTCTGCGAGATAGATTTTTTTTTTCATTCACCTGGGAACCCCACCACTGATTACTATAGCAACATTCCCTGCTAGTTATTGAAAAAAGAATCATGACCAGTAGATAGCTCAAGAGAAAGCAAGGAAAAGTGTAAGAATTGATGACCCCAAAAAGGCTAAAATCAAAACTGAAGTTGTTCTCGCTACTACAATGGTTTTAATTTTCAATTACATTAGGCTTCAAAGCATAAACTTGGGGGGGGGGGAACAACACAAAACATTCCATTTTAGCTGCCTCTTGGTACCTTAAAATAGGGAAGTAAAGAGTAAATCTTGTAATCTTCAATGAAAGTAAAAATTTTACTTGTAAAATTTTAAACTCCTTTTCAGAGAGGAAAAAGCACAACCACAAGCAAGGCCTCCTGTGTGGCCAGAAGAGGACTGGGGAGTCAGTGTTCTGTTCTTGACTCCAGCTGGCTTTTGGTGTGGCTTCTGCAACTCAAATTTCTTTGTCTATGCTTCTACTTCTGCTGCCCAAACAGCTTTTGCAAAGAGATTCAAGACCCTCAGAGAGGGTTCACACTAGCCATTTTAGCAGATCGGTCTTATTTTGAACGGTCTTACAGCTTTATCTTTTTCTGATCACTGTATCAGTTATCTCAGCTATCTGTTTTTTTATTGCACTTAGAAGTTGAGATTATTTTATTTTATATTAATATAGTTTGTCTTTGAACTGGTGAAGGGCTGGGTGGGCTTTTTGCTTAGCTGAACAACTGAATTCTGCAACATCAACACATAACAAAGGACAGTCATTTCACTATTTGAAGTTTAGTTGCAAAACAAAATTATTTGATCAAATGCGTGTTTTGTCTCAAGTCATTGCTGTTATGTCACATGGCTGTATTATCTTAAGTTGTGATTTTATGTGCAAGTTGCATAACATTTACCTAACACAGACTCAAAAGAGAAAAGAAATATTACATATTGTGTAAGCTTTTCATAAGGACAAGCACTATTGCACTGCACTATAAAGCTGATGTTGAAATTGCCTTCCTTACTCCGATGTCTTTATTTACAAATATATTTAAAACAGTGATCTTCTCAATTTTAACTCTGTACAAATTCAAAAAAAGCCAAAAGCCAGGATTTTTACACAGATGCTTTCTTTAAATTTAGTTGCAGAATACCTGAAACCACAGTGTTTGATGCAAGAAATCTTGCTATAGAACTGTAGAACTTACCAGTTTACCTAGAGACCTATTCATTTATTTTACTCTTCAGATTACATGACAGAGGTCATCTCTGTTCTGTTTTATTTAAAAAAGGATTATCAGCATATTTCAGAAACTTTAGTCTCCAGCAGAGACAGACATCTTTCACTAGCATAATTTCACTGTCTAAAATACTTTTATATAAAAGATCATTTAAAAAGAACTACCATTTCCAAATAACAAAACCTGTATGAACAGGTTGAAAGTTATGTCAAAGCAAGACACCAGCTGGTTAAAAAGAAAGAATTTTCTTTAATATGTACTAACTAGTCACTCTGTGCTCAAGCTCTGCTTTGACCACAGAGTGACTAGTTAGTACATATTAAAGAAAATTAATCTTGTGTATACATCTAACATGGAAAAAAATGTCATGAAAGATTATATTTATTTATATATTTCACACAGACAGGCCTCTTAATAGCTAATGAATATTACACCAACTTCATACACTAATGAAATAAGTACCAAAAGTCAGTAGGCCAAATTTTAAGAAAACCTCTGAACTTAATGGAAGCTGGCTGCCTTCAGCACCTTTGGAAAGCCAAAATACATACCATTCAGTAATACCACTTGCCACACATTTTAGAGAGCCAAAACCAGACCACTGGAATCCCAACTTTAAGTCCTCTGCTCCAAGTGCCTATTTCCCATGAATGGAGCTTTCTCTCAAGGACTGTATTGCAAAGTCACAGGTGTGTCCTCATAACAAGATTTAAAAAAACAGACTTGCCAAAAAACTGAACTGTTCCCTGCAAAATTGTCAAAAAAGAGCAAGAACTTGTCAGCTTGAAATACTAATTTCCTAGTACAGATGAAACATATACCATGTAGTAGAACTTCAAATCACAGTAATTCAAATTTTTATGAAATTTCAGGAATTAGCATTTTTTTTCATATGAAGTTTACATCTTTTAATGTGTAACAAGAACAAAAAAACCCCGCAACTTTTAAAAGAAAAAGAACTTCATGACAGGTTGTTATTAGTAACCTATTGTATTTTTATAAGCATCTGCAAGAGACTGAAACTTGTGACTGAAGTTCTATTGTATCATGGAAAAAGCAGTAAGATTGTACAAGAAAACAACCCAAAAACTTAAATACTGAATTAGTTTTTGCTTCGTAAAGCATTTAACACTGATCCACTGCACAAGTGAACACAAACACAATACAGATTTGTCAAGCATCTTCCACATGAAGTATACTAAACAAAAAATACACTTCCGAACTACAATCTAAATCACCCAAAAATTAAGTTAAATGCTTTGAGACACAAGTAATGAAGCAAAATATACCATGAACAATATGGCAGATCGCCTCACTGCACTGCTTTTAGCCAAGTACATTTCCTGTATTTGTTAACAGTTTGTGACATTGGGGAGAAGAGGGTGGCAGCTATTCTGGCACATACTTTTCCTGCCTTGCCTAGGAAGCACACTAATTTTACCTGCTTTTCACTACGACGTGCCTTCACGTTAGCAGTTCCGCCCGTGCTGATGGAACGCCAGAGCAAAAGGGCAGGTTAACTTAGAAAACAATGTCCACAGTGTCTGTAAACGACTTTGAGATCCTTTCCGTTCTCAAGACAAGGAATTTTAAGGTACATCAACATGAACTCAGAGCTGACATATTTTCAGTAATTTCAGATGAGACAATGACAGCCCACCAATAGACACTGCCAGTTTCATGTGTGTGTTTATATGACTGCCTCCTATCAGAACATGCTCAAGTCAAGCCCCTTGAATTGCATCTTCCTAGTTTTTAAAGACTAATTAAGATGAGTGCTGCTTTAAATCTTCAAGAAAAAAACAAAAACTACTTGGACTCTTTAAATAGCACTATACCAGTTAAAGACTGAGACCCAGGATTTAAAGGCACAATCTGCTACTGAAAGTCTATACAGATTGACGCCTTCGGGCTAATTTGCATCCTTTTGTCTACATATTTGCACCCTAAACCCCAACAATTTCTGTTAGAATCTAGGCAATTATTCTGATGCAAGATCAATTTTTACACTCCTTTGAAAACTTCAGGCAGCATTTCTGTTTAGAATAATGAAAATATTTTAACTGTATCTATGCAAAGGTATTCATTCCTAAACAGCGAGAGATCGATAACTGCAGATATGATACAAGGAAAGTACCAGAAGAAAATGAAGGGGCAGCAAGGACAGACTTTCAATGCAGGATCAGAAGACCTGAATATAAGCATGTAGACCAGCAGTAGCAAACTTTTGGTGCAAACATACTTGTCACCATCACCACCAAGTCGTCTCTTAATTTTAAAAAAGGATGTTTGGCATCAGACAACGCAGTCCTTTGGCATTAGTGGTCCAGATAAACCTCACACCCCAGAAAAATACTTCTTATCTTTGTGTTTTTAAACATACACACAAAGTAGGAAAGAATGAAAGAAACCGCTCAATGAGACACAGTCTATATTTGAAAGGTGTTAGGATAAAAAAACCAAACGCTATTCCTTATAACAAAGGGAGTGAGAGCTAATCACAATATTCTCAAAACAGGCTACAAAGGAAATGTTTTAAATTTAACCTCAGAAAGGTTGATAACATTAATTTAGTTTGTATTTACAGCATATTTTGATAATATCTTCACCATTAGTGTGAAAAAAGCTTTGTTTGTCAGGCATTTCCCTTTACTTGTCCATTAAAAACCCCAAATATTTAGTCTAACACTGCCTTTTATAGATTAAACACGGAATTAGAATAAATTTTTTGTTAGTGAGCTCAGACTAAACCTCACTTGCTCTACAATTTGGTGGCTAAATTGTCAGTACTTCTCCCGTTTAAGAGAGATATCCAGAGCCATGCCAGTGAACAGGCTAATTTACTTATACTAGTCTATTACCTCATTGTTGAGGCTTATGATATCTCATTTTAAATATATTCATATTTTAAAAGGAGAACCAAGAACAATGAGATCTAGATTGTTTGATCAAAGTGATGAAACAGAAATTGATTTTGGAATTGAGCCCTCTTCCCAAATGCGTGTTCTCTCTCCTCTCTCTATTTATATACAGAAAAAAATTGCAATGTGTAAACTCAATGGTACAGTGTAAGTTTTAAAGTTTGGGTTTGTCTCACAAGAATTCAAATAGCAAAGAAAGGTATTCGTTTTAAAGGGAAGGAGTAAGGGCAGGCGCAACTCTTGATATGTATGCCAATCAGAACAGCGGTGTTTCAGTAACTTTGGTATGACTGATGTTTACAAAAAACCCCTCCAATTATTTAAATCCATACACTCTAGCTAATAACTTTAGACCAATTAAGAGTAATTTACACAGTATTAGGGCTAGAAATTATTTTACATTGAATCAAGTTACTATTTAAGCAAAAAATCAAGAAATGTGACAAATCAAGAGATGAACTCTTTAGCAGTAAGAGAACATCATCCTAATAGAGAGACGTGCCATTTACCATAGTAGAGCAATTGCATTATATAACCCTACAAAAATGAATTTTAAAAAAAATAAATTAAGGAGGACTGAAATTCTATGACTTTCTGCAATAACTTTATTATAGGTCTGACCAAGTGTACAGTGCTAAGTCTTCTGCAAAACTGATGATGCTTCAGATGGTTGTGACTGTCACAATGTCTTTGTCTGTTTTGCCTCAGGTTTAAGGAAGTGGGGGGAAGCATAATTTTATCCACAATTAGAAAAATTATGGATCTAATGCAATCCAAGTCACCTCAAGCAAACATCCTGTTAAGGTTTAGGTATCTATGTCCAAGAGGCAACACAGTCACAACTTCAGACAGTTCTGTTTTCCCTCTCAGGTTTTCTTCTCCTCCTTTCATTCTTATACTTTGAATATTCTCACAATACTGCATAATTTCCACAAAACATTGATTATCACTGGGTATTACTCTCTGAATTACATGTAGAAAATCCTTTATTTGCTGCCAGAACCTAAACTACTCTTTTTTTTTTTTTTTTTTAAGCACACAAAAAAAAAAAAAAAGAAAAAAATCATCATGATGCACTTCTGGTTTTACCCACTGTTAACTCATGCAGAAAGAAAAATCCCAGGTATCTCAAATACACTACAGAAGATCAAGTTAGTTTGATGCTTGAAGGTTCCTGATTGATGTTTGGGCTTTATAAATGAAACATCATCAGTGGGCCATTACAGCTACACAAGCCTAAGTGTTTGAAATAGCCCAATCAAGCAGCAATTCTTGCTCTCATGCATGCAAAATGAAAACACTTACTGCCTAAACTGTAGTTGCACTGGTAGCTAAGTCTACCTAATGGTTCGCTACCAAAAGAGGAAGGTCTCATTCTCCCCATTTTCTTCTCTTGGTGTTTGTTCCCTTTTTCCACCATTCTTCCTTCTTCATATCTTCCTACTCTCACTTGCATGGTCCTATCTCTTATCTCACCATTATCACACCTTCAGGTGAACCAATCTGTCTTCCTAAAATGACAGAAAGCTATCATTTTTTTGCCGTTTGTTTCCTGCTGTTTTGGAGAAAGAAATGACTCCACGGAAGAGCCAAACAAGTACCTGAACCAGCAAAAAGCAAACAAGAAAAATGCATGCCAGGAGAGTAGGGATGGGGAAGATGAGAGGAGGTAATTCCACTTCAGTGTCAGGACGCTACATGTTTTTTTTACTACTTCTCTTGACACCACTACCTCAGAACATTCTTCATGTAAATGTATATATGTGTATATGCTAAGTACCAGATTCAACTATTAAGGCACAAAGGCCAGGTTCACAGAAGAACTTCTCCAGTTACTGGAGACAGTGTGCATTAGGAGTCTTGCCCTTTACCTCCTATTATGTTGCAAGTTTCCCCTTTCAAGCAGAGGTCTAGTCAGAGGAAGAAATGGAGGTAGATTAAGAAGGTGCCAAAGAAAATCATAAACAAAAAAAACCCATTCTTGAATTCACAAGAAAAAAAAGAAGTCAGTTAACAGAAGGAATAAAGTAAATAGAATTTCCACTGGTAAATATTTAAAATTGTATTACACATCAGCCAGTTTGTATGTTTATAAACTTTATAGAGTTATTTTATTTATATTTAAGAGAAAATATAAAAACTCCTACAAAACCAGAAGGAAGAATGTGCAGCACCAACAGTGATTTTGTTTAGAATACCAAACTGAAGACCTGAGAGGTCACTTAGTTTAAGATCAAGCATGATAAAAGCATGGAGAACTTCAGCAGTGACCAACATGGGCATAGTTTTACAACCTGTCTTAAAGATTCAAAGGTCAAAACAGCAGCAGAAACCATAAAGGAAGTATACTGTGATAAGATGCAAGATTTTAAGCGGCAACAAAACAGCTGGGATGCATCAACTAAAGTGTAACATTTGACAGAACCCAAATCTGAAGCGACAGATCAAATACTTTATCAGAGACAGTGCTGAGCAAGGACAAACAAGGCCAAACCCTGAGCACTGCATGTGGCTCAGCCCTCCCAGTGTTGACACCGAAGAAGAGAAAGGGTGAGAGGAATAGAGCCTCCCTTGCAATGAAAGCAAACTAGGGGCAACACCTATGAAGAATTAAGCCAAGCTGTGAAGGTGGGACTCATTGACACTGTATGCCTGCCTAACATGAAAGCCAAAGAATAATATATTGGACAATACTGTGAAAACAGTAATACCTTAAGTGTGAAAAATGACAGGGAAAATGAACCAGAGGAGGGAGAAGAAAAAAAATGAAAAGAAAAACAAAACAAAACAAGAGGTTATCAAACCTCTGTTGATTTTCTAACCCTCTTGGTAACTCCTGGAGGTGTTTAATTTTGAAGCCACTGCTTCTGGTTAGTGAGAGATGTTAAAATGGGAAGAACATGCAGAGTTTTCCACTACTTTAAGTTTTTTATATGCCATTTATTCATCAGTATAGTTAATAAGAGTTTTGGTTTTTATTGACAATTCTTGTATTTGCTATCAGGCTGTTATACTAAAACAAAGTAGAATGGAGGACAAGATTTTATTTCCTCTTTTGCACACAATAGCAATTCTGAAAATGCTTACTAAGCTGTCTCTTATTTTTATACTCTTCAAATTAATCACAAACCAGTGTTTGATGTAATTGAATACATTAACTCAGGGAAAGGCAGGGAAGGAGAGCCAAAACTCCCCAAATTCATACTATATACAAAACACAAAATGTGAGTTGCAGCTACAAACAGGGACAACAATTTCTGGGAAGAAAAACCTGTGCAAATACTTAAAAACATACAAGTAGAATATTTATTAGCAATCACCCTTCTTTATATCCCACCTCTGTTCATTCATTGTGGGTAAGAATGCACGCAGCATTCCTAAGCATGAGGCTTACACCAACACTGCTTGCAGGAAGAACATAAGGCCACCTCTATAAAACATCCTGCCAATAGTCTTATAAAAAAAAAAAATAAATGAAGTAATCTCATTTACTTCACTGCTGTGTTGCTTACCAGACATGTGTCTGTCTGAATGTAAACTCTGAGGAGCTACTCGTTTCCAAAGAAACTCTGTTTTAAAATACCCACGCTGCAGTAACATGGGGATTCGGTAAACAAAAAGGCATTGAAATTTTGTCAACGTTATTTATACATACACACTATGCTTATGCACAGGAAAGGAATAAACTGCAAAAGGCACTACCATACACCAGGAGAAGGAAGTGTTACTTTCACCTTCTATGCTTGAGGTACAATGTATCACATGGGAGTTCAGAAAAAGGTCACTTGGGACAGTCGCCAGCATCGGAAGGGGAATCTGGGAGGCAGAAACACTCAGATCTCCAGGTGTACCAAACCCAAACAAAACTATTTCAGTACAAACGCCAAAATGCCTGCAGGTCAACAACAACAACAAATTTACAAGCACTCCTCAGTAAACCAGCTGTATAATACATTATCCTGGCAGTTACATATTTTAAAAGGAAAGGATGTAGAAATCAGGAGGTGGGAAGGGGAATTTTCCAGTGTTCACCTGTATACATAAGTGTAAATCTTGCCTGCCTTTCAAACTTCTACTGGTGGGTAGCATTTCTGTAACATGTATTATGTCTCCAAGGTATTCACAGCAGTGAATACTTGCCATGGTCAGTTTAATACTGCTTTTTATCCTAAAAAATTAGAAACAACTTTGTAAATTGTCTGCCCGATGACAACAAAATAATATGAGTAATGGCTACTTTGAAAGAATTGATGAGTTTTCAAATGCCTTTAATCTCAATAACAAATGAAAATAGACACACACTGCCTCAAACACCTGCACAGTATTCAGCATTTCTTAGCACTGAACCAGTCTTCTGTTCATCGATTTTTTAATATAAGCACACTGGTACAATTTGACTGCTAGTGCGTACAGCTTAAGAGGATACTGTTGAAGAGTCAAATAATGTAATTAGGTAACTCTTTGCAAAAATAACTTATGAATAGTTATTACTATTTAAAATAAAGATGGATCATCCTTTAGTACCATTTTCTTGTCGGGTTTTTTTTTTTTAAAAGCTCTGTACTTAGTCACCTAGTTCTTCCAAGAGTCAGTTTATCACCACTGTGACCAAAATACATGCACTGTTTCCTTGGCAAACTTGTCTTAATGCTTAATAAATCACTTTCTACTACTATCACAAAGAAATCTGGCACCAATTAGTCCTCATACCTGCTAATTTCCTCTTTTTGAAGTTAACAGGGTCAATTAACATTTTTGCAGTTAAAACTGGCAGTTTCCATAATTTTCAATCCATTCAAAAACACGATTTTAATATGAAAAAAGAACCGATCTAATTAGTAACCAGTAATTCAAAATACTGAAAAGCTCCATGATAAACTGTTACTAAAGCTTTAATAGAAATGGCCAAATGCTGCATTCATAGAACAAAATCTTTCTCTTGGTGAAAGTAACTACCATCCAGGCCCAGCAACTAACTGTTCTTTAAAGAAAAATTAGTATTAACAGAAACTCGAAAGACTTAGTTATACGTTATTGCAGCTCACATTCAGGTGACATATTTCATGAAGATTGTTCACCAAACATGTAAGCCCCAAACTGCATCAGAATTTGAAGTTCCAGGCGACATGCAGAACAAGTGGCCAAGGCCCTGACCAAGCTGCTCTACGCTGGCCATGTTTTGAGCAGGGGTTTGGCCCAGATGGCCCCTCAGCGTCCCTTTCAACCTATATTCCTATCAATCCATATCATACAATTTGCAAGGGAAGGGATAAAAAGAGGAAAAAAAAAAAAAAGAAGAAAAAAAAGAAAAACTTCTGGCATAGCAATGCCATGTGGTACCTGGCATGTGAAGCAGCATTTTTCAGAACAGTATCAAAACCAGAGAAGGAAATAAAAACAAGAGCATTAAATATAGCAGCTAGGCAAGCATTATGAGGGGAGTAGGGGAAATGCACTAAATATTCCCTCCCCAATTTAAGGCTCCAATAGCATTTTGTTTGCTGCTCATTACAACACAACATAAAACCAAAACCTTGAATTTGATGCAAAAGCAAGGAACAGCCACAGTCAGCAAGATGGGCTAAAAACCACTAACTGTCTTTTTGGAAAAAGGGAGCTAGAGTCAGATTTCCAACTGCAAATTACCAAAATTCAGTATCAGCTCAGATACTAACATTACTCTTCCAGCACGCTTTTATAACTAATTATTACAAAGGTTATTTGAGTTGATTTTGAATAAAGGTGATTCCTTCATGTTTATATCCACCTTAGTCCTCCATGTAAAACTGCCCAATTTTCTATCTATAACTTCACAGTGGAATCTTATTTTAAATCTTATTTATATAATCGTATTATATAATCTTATTTTAAACTCCTGAAGACACGATTCTGAGCAATAAACACAACACATGGACTGAAAGAGAAAGCATTGTTGACGGATGATTTTTTCTGAATATCTGAGGGAATAATAATTTCCCCTCACATTCAAATAGATTCTGTTTCTTTAATGAAAATTAACAGAACAAGAACAGTATCTTAAATAAGGATGAGGAAAACATCTGATACAACAGATATTAAAGTATCTTTTGAAAATGCATTTTTCTTAGCAGTCACAAAACAGTGATGTTTGTCTCTATCTTGAATACCTTCCGCCTTACTTTCTTAACCACACAAACATGAAAGCAGTCATGTCCAGGACAAAGCTGTTTTGAAAACTGCAAGAGAAGTAATTTCCAGTTTACTTTTCAATACAGCAGTGGTATCTCACATATAAAGAATGCGATACTTCCTAAGATTTCAAAGTTTTTGAATTTCATCTTACTTTCTATTCTTTATTTAATGACCAATTTGTTTTGAGACTGATTCAGGATATGCAACAAGATCTCAGCAGATTCAGAGAGTGATGGGTAGCTACCGCTGCATTCTAATACAGTGGACAACTGGTCATACAGTGGACAACTGGTCATACAGTGTCTTTATGTGCATTTATGTCAAGCATTTACATAAATCTTTCCCTTATGGATTTAATCACTGTAAAATCTCCATCTGTGAGCACTGTATAGGTATATATGTTCAAGAGAAGCATTTATGGATTGGCTTCCATCCACTCGCCCTCATTTACTAACACGAAAGCTATATTCCTATGCTATTCCTATACGTGTTATGGTGGAAAAACAGATAAAAGAAACAGTTTCTACATAGACAAGTCCTTTACATGAGTAACTCTAAGGAGCTGGGGTTTTTTGTTGTGTTTGTCATACATTTTGTAACCCAGTAAAAATCGATTATATGCTGAAAAGCTGGTTGGGTTTTTTTTGTTTTGGTATGGCTTTGGGGGGTGTTAATTTTCTCCTAAGAAACAACTTCATGGAGAAGACTCTGAAGGTCGTGCTTCACTGCAGTTGTGCCAGCACAGGTAATGGCATCATGAGGAGTACAGATCAGGTCCAGGTTCCTCAGGCTTTGATTCATCATGTGAACCATGATGAAGATTAGATCAAACTGCAGTCTGGATCCTGGACTCTGACAGAGCAGTATCCTTGGAGAGGGTGTGAAATACAGGAGAAGCCACAAAAGAGAGCTCTGAAAGCTCATTAAGTCTGGTTTTCACATGACAGCCACCTGATTTTAGACTCCAACAAGAAAGCTCTTTTGCTTTAAGAGCATACACTTACAGTATATTTCTGAACACCACTACCTCAAAAATAAAAACTATTTACAATTTAGGTTTGTCTTGTTTCTCTCATAACATGAATACAAAGCAAATACTAGGATAAAAGGATTACTGCGTACATAAACTGCTGTCCTTTCTCTCTCAGACATTTTACTTGAAAATAGCTATGCTAAAGCACTAATGTCCAAGTGCCTGCGCTCATAGCTTTTCTTGGAAAACATCAGGACTTTGAACTCCTTCAATGTGAAATTACAAAACACCTACTAGATTAAATGGAAGTTGTATAATCAGCCTGAAAGACATTTAAAGTTACATATTTCAGAATGTTTTTTTCTGAAGCACATAAACCCTACTTTAAATTTTAGAACAGCTTCCTGAACTACTTCGTTACTCATTTCCAAGCTGAAACATTCCTCTGCTCCCCAGTGGGAGCAGATGCCCAATGGATGTGTAGTTTGACTCTTTACTAAAATTCTGTACCCTTTGGAAGAAAATATTAATTTCAGATGCATGTGTCTTAATAGAGCACTAAAATAACATTCTTCTGTTCAGACTATTGGCACTTTTAGATAATTGCTTTTGCATGTATTTTCAAAATGGCAGCACTTCGCAGTTAGGCTGTTAGGTTTCAAACACTTCCTAGTTTTTCATACAAGATAATGCATACCTGAAAGATAGTCACTTAATTTCTTGGCTTGAAAGAAAATCTCTGTAAAATTAGTGAACAAAGGGGAAATGTAAAGTGGATCAACCAGTTTTCTGGGTAGGCAGCAATACTCCCTACATTACTGATAAAATTATGCTCTTCAGGCTAGTATAAAAGTTGTCTTATTTGCTTTTCCAGTTTATACTTGACACATACAGAAAAACTATGCTTCTACTTCTAGTGGAAGAATTGTAATTAAAAGCAGTGATAAGCCATCTGACCGCTAGATATACAACAAGAACAAAAACCCACTCCATTGCAAAAGGACTTCAGACAAATTAAATTCTCCAGCAGATTTTGAGAGATGTTTATTAGTAGTTACTGGACTGGAACTGAAGTCTAACAAAAACACCAAAAATCCATATCATTTTATCCATAGACATCTACTCAGATCTTTAAGCATGGTCTAACACATAAATTACTATAGCCACTATGCTGATAACAAGATAACATTTGAACTCGGACAAATGCCAGGTTATAGTCTGGTGAAAATAATTTTATTTCAGATTCAACCCTTCTGAGTGTCAGCCTCACAACCGACAGGCACACTTTTCCTCTTCTTCTTCTCCCCCGTCACTCACAAGCAGTTAAACTCTGGTGATTCCCTGCCTCCTCCACAGGATTGAAGCCCTTTTAACGTCTACAGCTTCAATTGCAAAAAAAGTTTATTTAAAAGAAAAGTTTCTAAACTGCCTATATTAAAGATATCTACATTTCATCTCCTTTAAAATCATCATCTTTAAAATTTTAGATTAAATTCAAATTTGAAGTACGTAGCAAAACTTAATGGAAAGATCTTGAATCTGATTTCTATAAACCTAGCATCAGGAGAGGTGACAAAATCAAAAACCAAGTGAAGCATCCTTAAAATAAATGTATTAAAATGCATGCTATAAATTTGTCATTATTAGAAAAATATATATTTAAAGTTCTAGTCAGTTCTGGTAAACCCAAGTTAAAAACTAAAAAAAAACCAGAAGGGACCCATAAAAGCAGTAACATAACTAGCCGCCTGGAACAATGACCACACTGGGAAATCTTGAAAGAACTGGAATTGGCTTTAAATTAAGAAAGGAAACTAAAGGATATAATGGCAGGAATATGTAAAATAATGACTGGCACAGAGATATTTTTCCTAATGCCTTGCTTCCTCTCATACCACAAAAAAAAGGTAGCACTGGCCAATGAAATGGGAAGAAATATAAAATTAAATATATAATGTGTAATTAGCTTGTAGACTGCAAGAGACCATTGTACTCAAGACTGCAAAAAACATTATATGCTTATGTAGGAGGTAACAAGAACACCAACAGCTTCACTGTGAAGTATTAAAGTGTACATGGAATACAATCAACCTTTCAAATTTCACACCAGACCAACTAAGATGGTCTAGGAAAAACAATCCTATGGACTGGATGTTCCTTAATAACCCACTGCATGACTTTTTTGTGGGGTTGGTTTTTGTTTTTTTAAGTAATCTTAATCTGCTATGTCTACTGCTGATTGCTTTTAGGCGCATGTCAGATTAAATGGACCATTTCCATTCCTAGCCTTCAATCAAAATTCTTCAAAATGCGGAATTTTTCGCTTATTCTTAATCACGATTGCCACTGGGATTCTTTCATCACGTGTATTTTATTTATCCTCTGTGCAGGCTTTAAAACAGAAATTTTATTCTTAGCTCCGGTAAATGAAAAAAATTAACGTTCAGAACATTCCATTCTTCCCACAATTAAATTATGAAAATGGAACTAAAATATAACTCTCGGATCATGTGTCATTGCAGCGCTACTTCATTACTTAAAGAATGAGATTTCAATAGTTTAGTGATCATTTCCATGCTGAAATCCCTGAACGGTCTGAAAACTTGGACAGCCTTTTGTCAACCTCCTATCATTACATTAAAATCTCGAACTCTTTACAGACACTGCACAATCTCCCTTCATCTCCTTTTTATGTATTTGAAAGAAACATTTTTGGTACAAAACAGTAGTCCTGTCAAGAGTTCCAACCATAATTTCATAGTGAAATAAGAAGTCCTCCAAACAAATTTTTAAACTATGTGATTTCAACAACAAATGTTAGAAATGTACTTAAAAACCATTGTGCCAAGTTTTGAAGCTCTTTAAAAATGGACAGTTGTGTTCCTTTTTTAATTTTCTGTAACATCTGAATTTATTTTTAGGCTTTTAAGGGAAGCCTTATTTAAAATAAATTATGAAGGATCTTCCATGCAGAATCTAAAAGGATCTATAGAGCAGGTACAATGGAGAGTGTATACTTGTATACATACTGCTGATCTTCATGTACATTTATCCTGCAGCACAATGTTAAAATAAGTGATAACTGAAGAGATTTGGAAAAAAAATTACAAAATCAAAATTATAAAAATGTTGTCAATCACTTTCTAACAGTGACTAGTAATAGAGTAAAAGAAATTTCAAATCGCTAAACTTTAAGGTATTTTAAGTTCTCATATTTAGGAAATAAAAATATAAAATGTATTCTGTTTAATATACTTTGATTAAATGATTTTACAATATGTAAATAAATACAATATGGGCAGCCTTACTATTTCAATCAAAATGTTACTACTTATTCATAAAAAGGCCTCATGATTACACAATCCACAGTTGCTAAAAATTATGATGCCCAGTTAGATCACAAATACAAAAGCTAAACAAAAAAGCAAACAAAAAAAAAGGAGAATAAAGTCTTACCCATTCCTGAAATATAAAACATGTGCTCTTTGAAGGCCTGTTTCCAAGAAAAAACCAAGTTCTTGTTCATGTGCAGTGGGCCCTGGCTTAGGGCTTCTGTTTTGTATATTTGCATTAATTACCTAGGAGAACAAAAGAAAAAGGAAAAAAACATGTATGTAGGAAAAAATAAAAATCAATTTTGTGGACTTCCACACAGAAGCTAATACATAATGTCGGAGAAGTTTTTTTTCATTTGTAAGCAGTGGCTAGTAGAGTATTTCTATCCTTATCTCCATTCCCACCTAAACATAAATCATTTTGGTCTTGGCTATGCCCTTAACGATAATTTCTTCACCAAGCAGAAATGCCACTAAGAAAAATTTTATGATACTTTTTCAGAAATTTTTGTGAAGAATGGTATACAAAAGAGAAGTGTATGAAAATGCATTATTTGCAACCTTACTCAGTAGCAGGAGGTGATGGTATTCAAAATCTAAAACCCTGTTAGGTCAGGAAAGACTGCTGCAGAAAGCAGCAAGAAGATCAAAAGTGGTCTCCAGAGTACTTTCCAAAAAACAACTTAGAAATAACTTCGTTTGTGTTACATCAACATCAACAATTTGTATTACATCAACATTGAGAGAGCAAAAATGCTCTCTCAAAATGAAAAGCAATTAGCTTTCACTTGGCTTCATATTCACCGTGCATAGTCTACCAGCCACTAAAAGACAGTAACAAAATAAACAAACAAAAAACCCAAAGCAAAAACAACTAAAAAAATCAACAGTGTATGTATTAAAAAACAGTGTGAATTACTTTTCTCTCCCCCATCACATTGAAGTTTTCTTTTACCCTTTTCTTTTCCTTGTGTGACCCTAACTGTATCTAATAACCCCTTCAAAGACAACGGCCAAATGACAGGCCTGAGGCTTGTAAGCAATAGGTCTGAAAAAGAGGGTCAGATTGATATGGCTAGCTTGCTTCATTCTAATAGTATTCACAAGACAAAGAATAGAACCCCAAGTGTATTGTCTTTTGTCGAGACATATCTCGAAGTCGAAATAAAATACAGTAGTGTGTAAGTCCTAGAAATAAAGGGTACACAGATTTTCTTTTCTTTAAAAAGAAGCATTTATAACACTTGAAGGGTTTCTGCTAAGTGGTAAGAAATAGATTAATGGTGTAAATGAAAACAAGAGGAGGAAATAAAGAAGCCTATGTATCACTTTAAATTCAGATAAATCCTGAAGCTTTAAAATCATGAAGCATTACGCTCTTTACAAATAAAGAGCCTAACTTTAAATTTCCATAATCCATAACTTATAAATGGGGGAGGGGGAAGAAAACAGTAATTTGCCTAATATTTTGCAGAGTTGTTTGCAGGTTACATTTTGTCTAACGTGAAGAAACTTTCAGCAGTAAAAAACAGGTTTTCTACATACCTAGTACCTCAGATTTTTGGCTATCTTTCTATTCATACGTAGTATGAAAAGTAGACCAAGTCTGGAGTCCAGATTCAGATGTAGACAACTGTCTCTTTAGGAAAAATATCCAAGTACTTTTAACAGTAACTGTAGTTTCATACATACAAATGAGTAATATATTAATGAGATAAAATGACAAATGGACTATCAAGTCCTAGAACACTGTCCTGATCCAATTTATAGAACTATTAAGATTTATCTCAAGTTCACCTATGTTTTAAAATCATATGTTTATCTGTCTATCATATTTGGTGATTTTTTTCATTGTCCCAAGATTGTGCCTATTAGTTGATGCAAACACTCTTTAAATCTTTCATTTACTATTCTGGACACCCCACTGATACGTAAAGCATCTTGTTGACAGGTACAATGTTATTTCAGAATTTTACTTTTGAGTAGTTTATAAAGAAGGTTTAAGAGCAGTGAAGTTTTTGGCTACAAATAAACATCAACAAGATCAATTTTCAATCTTCATAGCTTTGTTTTGAAATTAATTCTTTTCAAGAATTATTGAAAAGCTAGTAAGTATATACACACAATGTACATATTCCTACATGTGTGTTTGAAAGACACCGTAATCCCATGTTCATAAATGAACTACCATAGGATAACAGAGGCCACAGATCAGCATCTTAAATATACATAATAGTTCAGAGGAGCTCTATCCCTTTTTAGAGGTCATAATGAGAGAACAGTCAGAAGGACAGCTACCAGACATCCATTAAGTCACACTATTGCCCAATTGTAAGCATGCACTGAAGTCCTGAGAAAACACGTATTAGAGTTACCAAAATGCTGGTAACACCACATGAAAGATGAGCCATGCAATTCTTCAATTAAGCAAATCATCCTAGCTTACCCTTTCTGTCTCCTGAAGGTACAGAAGAGCAATATCCCCAGCCTTCTCATAGCATGTAACAATTTCTTGTTCACGGTCCACATGGAGGTTGCTAGCCGAAGAAGAAATTGGCAACTTCTCAAGACAGAGACCTGAAAAAAATTGTAAAATCAAATGAAGCATTAAAAACTAATGTCATATAATACTATACCTCAAATAGTTCAGGCTAAGCCCCTTTGATCAGGAGAAGAAACAAAGAAAAAAAAAACCTACCAAATATTTATGAAGACATGGTCCTCTCATACTGACACTAGTAAGTATGTAAGTAAGAGTGACTCCTCCTTAATAATTATAAAACCAATAACAGCAATTGTTTTAAAGCAATTTTGATTTAAAAGACATTAGGACAGTCTACCACAAAAGTGCCTAGTGTCTTTCTTTACCAGTTTTAAATTACTGAATACATCTTCACTTTTCCAGAGTGATCACAGAAACCAAGACAGGGTGTAAAAAGGCTCTCAAGGCAATATGAAATTTAGTAACCGCACAAGAAAGTGCAGAAGCACCTATAAAAACAAATATATTTTCAAAAAAATAAGGGTTTAGGAACTGTAATTTTGGTATTTAAATTTAGTAAGAGGTAGCTTGCTCTCATCAAGGTACAGAAGTCTTTTCCTTTCAGGACCTTATTAAACTTACCCAACTAATACATTATCTGGCACTTAGAAGGGGGGAAAAAAAAAAAAAGCATTTGCTTGTCTAAAATAAAAACCCAACAACTCTTACTAATCAATGCTATCCTCTACACAAGCCACTTCTATTACAGTTATTTTCAAGATAATCTGAGAAAACAGCTGGAAAGGACCTCGAGAACACTAATCCCTCTATCTGACCGAGGAATCAACCAACCCCAGACACCTGTCTAACCTCTTCTTAAAAGCTTCTGACAATAGGGATGCCTCAGCCTTCCAATGCAAATTATTATAGCGCTCAATTATTCTCACAGTTAGTATGTTTTCCTAACATCTACATCTCCCTCCCTAGATTAATTACTCCTAGTTGTTTTCACAGAGAGATTATTCCTTTTTTTACAAAACATTTTTTCAATGTTTATCTAGAGAGAGAGAGACATGCTTGCAACAAAGAATGTCAATTCCCACTCATTTCTCTTTTCATGCTTCCTTGACAGCTAATCATTTTTATCTCCTCTGGACACTCTCCAATCGGTTACCTCTGTCTTGACTCACTGTGCCAAAACTGGATACACGGCTCCACTTGAACCTCAATAGCACTGAGCAGAGAAGATGAAAGACTTCCTAGTTTTGATATAGGATACTTATGAAAAAAAAGACTCAAATCAGCAGAACTTTAGTGCCTTCCCTTACATATTAGTAAAATATTCTCTTCTGCTTATGATCTGCAACAGATCACCAGATCATATTCTGCAAGCCAACTGCCTCATCAGTTACCCCATCTTATATTTGCTTGAATTATTTGAAATGTAGCACTTTCCAGGTGTTCTTCAGAGATTTATTTCAGCTCGTTCTTCCAGCTTGTCAGCAGTCAATGCTGATCCTAAAGTGCCTTCAACTTCTCCCACATTAATATAATTCACCATTTAAATGACCGTATTCTCAATTCATCATCCAAGGTTCTGAGATTCCATTGCTGGAGAAACTAAAAACAACAAGAAAAAACATACCTATGTATTGGTTGGATGCCTGTAGAATGACAGGTAGTACAAAACTTCAGTTTGGACAACAGTTTATCAAAGGATTTCTGCCCATCAATATTGTAAGATGAGGACAGTATGTTTCATTGGAATTACAATAGTTTTCTTACTAAAACAACTTGGGAAGACACAGACATGGAATCGGAGTTTGTTTATGGATAAACTCAAATTATGCAATATTGTGGCCTCCAGGTTCTTCTAAAACATCTATTAAGTTTCAATATCTCCCTGTAGAAGTATAATTCTATTGGGGTTGTTCAGCCTGGAGAAGAGAAGGGTCTGAGGAGACCTTATTGCAGCCTTCCAATACTTAAAGGGGACCTATAAGAAAGATGTGGACAGACTTTTTAGCAGGGCCTGTTGTGACAGGACAAGGGGTAATGGTTTTAAACTAAAAGAGGGCAGATTTAGACTAGATAGAAGGGAGAAATTTTTTTATGATGATGGTGGTGAGACACCGGAACAGGTGAACTGAACCACCAGAAAAGTGGTAGATGCCCCATCCCTAGCAACATTCCAGGTCAGGTTGGTCAGGGCTCTGAGCAACCTGATCTAGTTGAAGATGTCCCTGCTCATTACAGGGGGGTTGGACTAGATGACCTTTAAAAGGTACCTTCCAACCCAAAGATTCTATGAATTCATCTGTATAAAAAAACAGCAAGCCATATTTCCAGCTTAAGAGGATGAATTAAGTCTCTATCAGAGTTTGCTGGCCACCTTTACCCTCCAATCTACCCTTTTACCAGTACAAACAACATATATCCTACAGCTCTATTTGCTAGCTATACACCCAGTTAAGACAAAATCCTGACTCCACTACTAACTGCTCTGCTAAAGACAAAATAAAATTCAATATACTTTTCAAAAACCTACACATTCCTAAAGAGCCCACACATGGAAGTAGTCTGTCTCATAAAAAACTGCCAAACCTGTATATAACAGACACTGGACTTTTCTAACATGTTATGGTTTCAACCTACCTTACCTCTAAAAATAAACCATATTTGAAAATAGTCTAGAGTAGCCTATGCTAATCTGCTTTCTTTCAATTTTTCAATCAAATAGCAAATATCTGAGAGGTTTTTTTGCTAATTGTAAGTCATAGACCCAAAAGCAGCAAGATTAAACTATAGAAAAAGCTCAGTTACCCTGATCCTGCAGTAGGCTTGAATTGACCCTCTGATAAGAATATTTAAATGTAAGGTTGATGCTGGATACAAAGTTTGCAGTGTCCTACACAAACGCCTTCAAACTCAGACTTAGAGTTGACCATAAAATATAATAAATGAGCTGCAATAAAAATGTCAAATGACTGAAAGCATGAGATAGTTGGTAAGTGGATCACTCTTCCTCACCCCTTCTCTCACATGACATGAACAGCCAGTGCCCCACAGTAATCCTCCACTACATGAAACATACTACTCAGCTGGCTATTTGTAGATTTGACTTGGATTTATTATTTTTATATTTTATGGCCACAACTATAATCATTTTCATTGAAAAACTCTCTGTAAGAACACTCTCTCATTTTAGCTGAGAATTTTCTTTAAAATATGAAAGCACCTCAGTGCTATGCCAGAAACTTTAAGTAATGCTGAAGGGAAAGACAAAAATCTAAGTGTCCTTTGATGACATATATAATACTGTTTCTTACCGTAACTTTAGTGTACAATTAGTATTCACTGTATTTTCCCTTGTATGTTTATTACAACCCAGGAAAGTACGTCTATTTTAAGCATACAATGCTTTGGAGCAGGAAGTTCATTTGGAGAACTATCCTGAAACGACCACTTAACAGGATGGTTTGGACACTTCATTTGGTTTGATGACACAAGGAATAATTACAATTCAATACTACATTAAACATGAAAAAAGATCAACTAGAAGAAAAATGTGGAATAAATTATTATTTCTGTAATAGGTTACTTGTTTAATTTTTTTCTTAAAACCAGATGAAATTTAAGGAATTATGTATTAAATTACATAAAAGTATTTTTAAATTCTAAATAGATATAAATATAACCACATAATATACCACCCATTTCTTCGTAAGAATAGTGTGAAATGATAAAAAATGAATTAAAATAAGGGATTATTATGTTAGGCCCTTGTAAAAAGAACAAGTGCTAACACAGAGAACTGAGAAACACATGAATTCAGCAGAATTTTGGGGTTTTTGACCATGGGGTGCTTTACATGGCACGGGGCCTCCTGGCAGCAGATGGAGTGCAACTGTCTCCAAGGGGAAAAAAGATTCTTGCTTACGAGCTGGCAGGCCTCATTGAGAGGGCTTTAAACTAGATTTGAAGAGGGAAGGGGATAAAACCAGACTCACTAGAGATGAGCCTAGGGGCGGCATGCCAGAGTTGGGAGTTAAATCGATAGCCCAGGTCAAGTGCATCTACACCAATGCACGCAGCATGGCCACCAAACAGGAGGAGCTGGAGGCCATTGTGCAGCGGGACAGCTATGATGTAGTTGCCATCACAGAAACATGGTGGGATGCTTCTCATGACTGGAGTGCTGCAATGGATGGCTATAAGCTCTTCTGAAGGGATAGGCAAGGAAGGAGAGGTGGTGAGGTGGCTTTGTATGTTAGGGAGTGTTTTGATTCTGAAGACCAAGTCGAGTGCTTATGGGTAAGGATGAGAGGGAAGGCGAATGAGGCAGATATCCTGCTGGGAGTCTGTTATAGACCACCTAACCAGGATGAAGAGGCAGATGAAACATTCTATAAGCAACTGGCAGAAGTCTTGCAATCGCTGGCCCTTGTTCTTTTAGGGGACTTCAATCTACCAGACATCTGCTGGAAGTATAACACGGCAGAGAGGAAACAGTCTAGGAGGTTCCTGGAGGATAACTCCCTGACATAGCTGGTGAGTGAGCCCACCAGGGGAGGTGCCTTGCTTGACCTGCTGTTTATGAACAGAGAAGGACTGGTGAGAGATGTGGTGGTTGGAGGCCATCTTGGGCTTAGCGACCATGATAGGATAGAATTCTCAGTTGTGAGCGAAGTAAGGACGGGGGTTGACAAAACTGCTACCATGGACTTCTGGAGGGC